>NC_135347.1:6594667-6897697 GCF_023851605.1 Tamandua tetradactyla | reverse complement strand
AAGATTGGGAAAGTAATAAGATATCTAGCGTTGAAAAGCAGCAGAATAGATGGGTTCACAACTGCATTTTTTCTATATTTAATGCAGTAATAATTTCAGTGGAGAGTAAACTATTTCATATTATGCAAATACATAGACAGATCCTAAATTGGTCTTATGAAGCCACTATTCTTCATTCTAATATCTCTCAATATACAAAAAAAGATAGAAACAGAAGATAATAGCTCTCTCACTGATACAATTCAACACAATTTTAAAACTTTAAACCATTATTCCTTAAAACAATAGTTCAGTCTCAAGAAATTACTTGACATGATCTATCTTATGGATATACTAAAAGAAAAATTTTAATTATATTCATAGATGCTAAAAAGTATGTGATAAAATAGAAATTCCAAATAAAAATAAAATTGCTGCATAAAATGTAATAGAGTGAAGTTGCTACAATTTCATTTTTAAACCATTATTTATCAAAAATAACCCTATGTACTAAACCAATAAAATAATATGTTAAAAATGGAATAATCAGGAATGTCCACTGCTAAAATTCTTGCTCAATATCATATTAGAGATTTTAGAAAATAAAACATTAGACAAAAACTAAATAGCTCATATTTTCTTTGTAAAAAAATACAACTATCTTATTTGCTGTTGGCATGATTGTTCAGCTACATAATCAAGAGGCTCTAGTGTAAGGTTCTATTCTCAAGTCTATTTTTATTTTATTCACAAAAATAAAAATAAATGGCAAAAATACTCCATTTATGAAATTACAAAAGCTCTAATAAACTTACGAATAACCTTAACGGAAATAGATGGGCTCCATGTCAAGAGAAATTAAACTACAAACCACAATTACTAATGCATTAAGATCTTGTATGCCAGGTAGTATTTTAAGCATTTAAAATATATTTTCAAAGATAAAACAATCCATATGGAATTAAGTAGGCATTCTTATTTGCCCTATTTCTGCAGATGAGGAAACTGAGGCACAGATTTTTCTGGTAAGTTGCTTAAGATCACTTGGATATTAAAGGGCAGAAACAGACATATTGGCTCCAGGATCTATGTTATCAATTGCCATGATTCTACTAAATGTTATTGATAGACATCAGAAGAAATAGTAAAATATACAGTGGCTTTGAATGGTGTTTCAGTTTGCTACAGCTGCTAGAATCACTATACCAGAAATGGATTGGCTTTTACAAAGGGGATTTATTAAGTTGCAAATTTATAGTTCTAAGGCCATGAATGTTCAAATTAAGGCATCAACTAGAGAATATCTTCTTTGAGGAAAAACTGCTGGCATCTGGGATTCCTCTGTCACATGGAAATGCACACAGCAGCATCTGCTGGTCCTTCTCTCTGGGTTCTGGTTTCAAAACTAGCTTTCTCCGCTCCTGTGGGTCCTTCTGACTTCTCCTGGGGCTTTCTCCTTCTCTTTTAACATCTCTGGCTCCCTTTCATAAAGGGCTCCTGGAAAGGATCAAGACCCACCTTGAATTGGGTGGGCCACATCTCCATGGAAACAATCTAATCAAAAGGTCCTACCCACAACAGGTCTGCACCAACAAGAAGGGATTAATAGAATACAGCTTTTCTGGGGTACATAATTGTTTCAAACCAGTATAGATAGAAAGACAATATTATAAAATATCAATTTTATAAAAATTAGCATATGAATTTAATGTACCACCTATTAGTTTGAGCAGTGATTCAAATAGGAAGAATGTAAATTCAAAGTATGGTATATCATAGTAGATAAAAGTACAGTATAGATTTTGTGTAAGATAATCCTAAATTAAAATTTCTGCTCTCCCAATATCAGTGGAATAACAAAAGGCAAATTACTCAAACTTTCTGAATGCCAACTTGATTTTTGAGGATTAACTGCAATAGCATAGCAATAGCTTTGTGTGGTGCATGACACAAGGAAAGGCTGAATAAATGGTAGCTATTATTATTACTAACAAACCTCTAAGCATTTAATACTACAAGCATTATAATCTTAGGTGAAATTATGCATTTGTAGTAAATGCCTCCAGTAATACATTCTTGTCATAAAAAGATCACTTGACTTTCCATAACTAACTTGAAAACCATGCATTTAGGAATTTACCAAAATTTAGGAAGATAATTCACATTAACAATGATAACACGTGCACCCCAAATTTTCACTCTATTTGCACTTTTTACATGTAATTAAGAGATGAGAGTATTAAAAAAATAACACCTAAAATTTATGAAGTGGTCAAATTGAGGTATATCTGTTTTACCAGACTTCCAATTAAGTAAGTAGAACTTTTCCCAAGACTATTACAAATAATGAGAACACATGCAGGTTTTAAAGGTGAAATATCAGCAACAGAGAAGTTAGCAATGCTTATCCTATTTCTATCCACAAGACATGCAGCAAGGAGAAAGAATAGTCCAATTTTTTTGAAATATCATTCTTTGTTTAAAGGTTTCCTCTCATTTTAAATAATGAGGAAAGTATTATGAGTAATGGAATCCCTAAACTCTAATTATGTTCTGCAAATGAAAATTAGGTTAGATTTTATGCCAGATATAAATAGTCAAACAAATGTGCCCAGAAATCTTGAAAATGAAGACAAATTTTATTAATTGTAACATCTGTTTTAAGAAATTCTATTCTATTACAACCAAACATGCTCCCAAAAGATAGAATTCCACAGGAGGTAGAACTTTGATTGCAACTTAAAACTAATTAAATACACTAGAAAAATAGAAATGAGTAATATTTCAGAGAATGCTTTTATTTGAAGTATGTATGCTTTGAAGTTACTTCTTAATAAAATCCTTCAATTGTGCTCATCATTTTCCTTGCCTGACTTAGCAAACTGACTTCTCATCATCGCAAAGCCCATCTGCTCAAGCTTATTATTTTAATTGGTGACTCCACTGAACTTATTAGGAAACAAAATAGCATAATCAAGTCGATCACTTTAAAGAAAGTAAATTTGGTTACTTTTGGTTGGATTTGCTTTTTCTTTTTGTAATTTAAGCTGAAAAATATTTCTCAAAATAGTCTAATAGAACAAAAATAGCTTACAAATATTGAGATAATATAGCCTATTTTTGCTTATGTGAATAGATGGAGATGTATACGTCCTAATCTATTGAATCCACAAGCAACCAGTTATTTAGTTAAAGCATAGGTCACCTAATTGATGGGGTGGGAGGGAAGGAAGGGATGGTTGTCACATCTCGAAGTTAAAACTTTCATACTTACAAGTGCATGTATACATTGTATTTTACGATTGCATTACTTTACAATTACACTTCTTTTTAGACTTAAATGTGCAAGCATCTATTTGTGTACTACTCTTCAAGTCCACTATTAAGGCTGGTCTCAGCTGGACTCATAAATCCATGGTGAGAAGCAGGTTAGCTGGGGACAAAACGTTAGATCTCTTGAAACAGATTCACACTGGCACAGTTTCACTTCTACTACATCCTCTAGGTCAAATAAAAATCACAGGGTCAGCATAAGAGGTGGGAAAATAAACATGACCTCTTGATGGCAATATCCATAAAATTATTGGAAAGGACGAAAGTGCAGGGAAAGAAATAACCATGACCATTTTTGCAAATAGTATATCACAAATAGGTTTTGCAAATTAAATTATACATATACATAACTAATATTTCAAACAGTACAGGAAGATTTTTTTTAATTAAAAATTCTCAACCTTTTTTGGAACCACAATATAACTCTGAAGTTTCTTAAGTGTCATCCCCACAAATTTTACGAACATATATATATTTGTGTCAGTTCTGATTCTGGGGGTAGTAAAGTAAAGCACAATCCCTCCAGACTCTATCACTGAATGCAACTATAGAGTCTGGAGGAATGCAGGGAATAGCTATTTGAGGACTATGAAAAGAAACAATAGAAGGCAGAGAGGGGAAGAGCAAGCATCAGAATTTGGAGTACCTCTGAACCAATGGTGAATCTAGAATTTTTGCTTTTTTTTCTTCTCCTGCAGTATCTCCCAGTCTGAACTCAATGCAGCCAGAAAACTGGATGCAGAGACAGCTCTGCTAGATATTATATTGCTCTGACTTGGCGTTAATGCTCTGGAGAGCGTGAAAATTCACCATTTTTTCTCTTTCTCTGTTCACTATTTCTCTAACCACCAGGCAAATTCCATGGGCTGTAGCAACTGGGAAAAACTGGAAGAATGAAAAAAATTGAATGGAAACCTCTTTTCCACTCAATAGAACGGCATTTCTAAGACCGTGAGGTCATTCACATTTTTTTTTTCTTTCTCTCCATTCTCCCTTTACCTGGTTCCAGATATAGATACAATAGTGTGAGGACACAGAAGAGTAGGATAACTAGAGTCTCAAGATTCTGGCTGAAGGATAGAAAGGAGAGCCCCATAGAACAGGAAAGAAATGTGGAGACCGTGGAAGGGAGCAAGTTCAGGAAAGAGACCCTGTGAAGTTGTTTATTAACTCCTGGCTCTCCCCCAAGTTGAACATGCACAGGTATGTTTTCAATTAGCATATAAAAAACTTTGAGAACTGAACAAATGGACTGGCCACAGGGTGACACACACTTGGGATGGATCCAAAATCCATGGCAGTTTTGGAAAAATAAACTGACAATGGGACCGAACCTGTATGGCCTGGCCCGGTGGCCTCTGGCTGGAAGGTCCCCACCCAAACTAAAACCGTGAACATCCGGGCATACAGCTGTTCAAATTCAGCCAATCAGGACCTGCCCTGACAAACAAAGGACCCCCACTGCACACGGCCCGTGGCTATGCCCCCGGCCCTAAAGCATGCGAAACTTTCAACCTACCACAGGAGGCCCCGTAGGCCTTGTCAGCACCCCCCACTAGCTAGCCTATATCTAACCCCACCGCTCCTAGGGGGGCGCAACTTCCCCGGCCCGCACCCTGAGCACCCGGACCCGGGCCATCCAGTCTATAGTTTACTACTATTTACATTTAGAGAACATTCCCAAGAACAACAGAAAAATGCATTGTCTTTACACATGCATATAAAATATTCACCAAGACAAAGCATATTTTGCATTAGAAAGAAATTGAGAAGTTTAAGAGAATCAAAATCATATAATGTATACTCTCAGGTCATATTGAAATTTAATTGGAAATTGATAACACTAAAAAAACAGCAACATGCCAAAACCCTGGAAATGAAAAAAAAAAAAAAAACTTTTAAATAATTCATGGATCAAAGAGAAAGTCCTAAGATAAATTAGATAATATTGTGAACTAAATGAAAATAAAAATGCAATATATTAAATTTTGTTGGATTCGGTTAAAGAAAGTAGTACTTAGAGATTGGTAGAATGGATAAAAAAGCATGATCCAACTGTATGTTGCTTATAAGAGACTCATTTTACATCCAAACATACAAGTAGGTTGGCAGTGAAAGAATGGAAAAAGTATTCAACTAGACAATGTGACAAGTACATTTATGTACACAATACTACACCAATATATGTGAAGCAAAAATTGATAGAAATGAAGGGAGAAATAGACAGTTCTACAATATTATACAAAGATTTCAATACACCAGTTTCAACGGTGGATAGAACATTTAAGATAGGGGATCAATAAGGAAATAGAGGATTTGTCCAATTCTAAAAGTCAACAAGATCTAAGAGATATATATGGAACATATCACCAAACAACAGCAGAATACCCATTCTTTTCAAGTGCATAGGGATCATTCTCTAAGGCAGCCCTATACTAGAGCCCAAGAGGAATCTCAATAAATTTTAAAATGCTGAATTTATACAAAGTAATTTCTCCAACCAGAACAGAATGAGGTTAGAAAACAAACAACAGTGGAAATTGGAAAACATAGCAATATATGGAATTAAACAGCACACCTCTACAACAACTAATGAGTTAAAGAAGAAATCACAAGGAAAATAAGAAAATACTCAGATACAAAGGAAAATAACAAAATATACCAAACCTTATTAGATACAGAGAAGGCAGTGCTGAGAGGAAAATTTTAAGCTATGAACAGAAGAAAGATCTCAAATAAATAATCTAACTTCACATATTGGGGAACTAGAAAGAGAAGGGAGAAGTAAATAGAAATTTAGAAGAAGGAAGAAAGTAATTAAGATTAGAGTGGAGGTAATTGAAATAATAGAAAAAAAATTGAGAGAACCAACAAAACTGAAAGTTGAGTCTTTGAAAAATATTACTTATATTGACAAACCTTTGCCTAGACTAACAAAAAAAAGAAAAGATGCAAATAACTAAAATCAGAAATGAAAACTGTATCATCATTAGTGATGTTACAGAAATAACCAGGATTATAAGAGAACACTAGGAACAACTGCATTCCAAAAAATTAGATAATCTAGATGAAATGCAAAAATCCTGGAAACACATATTACCTGAACTGACTCAGGAGGAAACAGAAATCCTCAGCAATGTATTACAAATATAGAGATTGAATCAATAATCAAAACCTTACATCAAATAAAAGTCCAAGACCAAATGGCTTCACTGGGTTTTTTGTTGTTGTTTGTTTGTTTGCTTGCATGGACAGGCACCAGAAATTGAACTTGGGTCTCCAGCATGGCAGGCAAGGACTCTGCCTGCTGAGCCATCATGGCCCACCCTTCACTGGTTAATTTTAGAAAGCAATTAAAGAATTAACATCAATCCTTCTCAAACTCTTGTAAAAATTCAAAAGGAGGGAACTCTTCCTAATACATTCTATGAGGTCAGCTTTATCCTGATACCAAAGCCTGATAAAGACATTACAAGAAAATTGCAAATAAAACATCCTTATGAGTATAGATGCAACAATTCTTAACAAAATATTAGCAAACCAAATCCAACAACCTATTTAAAAGATTATACATCTTGATCAAATGGCTATTTATCTCAGGAATGCAAGGGTGTTTCAAAATATAAAAATCAAATAAAGCAATACACTATATAAAGAGAATGAAAGGAAAAATCACCCATGATTTATTCAATAAATACAGAAAAGGCACTTGACAAAATAGTAAAGTTGACTCAAAATGGAACAAGAACCTAAGCATAAGAGCTAAAACTATAAATCTTCTAGAAGATAGCAAAGGGACAAATTGTCATGATGAGAATTTGGCAATAAATTCTTACAAAATCATAAGCAACAAAGCAAAAATTGATAAATTGGGCTTCATCAATTAACTTTTGTACATCAGTGGACATTATCAAGAAAGTGAAAACATTACCTACAAATTGGGAGAAAAGAACCCCAAATGATATATCTGATAAGCGCTTAAAATCCAGAACATATAAGGTACATTTGTAACACAATAAAAAAAATAGAAACAACCCAATTTAAAATGGGCAAAGAACTGGAACAGATATGTTTCCAAAGACAATATACAAATGGCCAATAAACACACAAAAGGATGCTCTACACATCATTAGCAATTAGGGAAATGCAAATCAAAACCGAAACAAGATACCACTTCACACAATTAAAGATGGCTAATTTTTTTAATGGAAAATGATGCATTGGAAAGGGTTCAGAGAAACTGGCATTCTAGTGCACTGCTGGTGAGAATGTAAATTGGTACAGCCTCTGTGGAAAGCAATATGGCAGTTCCTCAAAAAGTTAAATTTAGGATTAGCTAATCCTTTGGATATATGCCCAAAGAAAGCAGCTATTTATACACCAATGTTATAGTCATATTTACAAAAGTCAAAAGGTAGAAAACATCGCTACTGTCCATCAACAAATGAATGAATAAACAAAATGCTGTATACATACACAATGGAACATTATTCAGCCATTAGAAGAAATGAAATTCTGAGATAAGCTGCAAACTGGAAAAGCCTGATAACATAGGTTTATTATCATGTTGCTTATTTCATTCAGCATAACATGCTGAATGAAATAAGCAAGGCACATAAGGACTAATATTGTATAATATTACCTATATGATATCTCTAGAAATATATCTCTAGAAAAATATCTCTAGAAAGTATATATATATACTGTGATCATGTGGCATTATCCCAGGAATTGAAGGCTGATTCAATATTCAAACATCAATCAATGTAATATACCATATTAACATTCTAAAGAAGGAAAACCCCATAAGCATATCAGTTGATTTAGAGAAGATATTTAACAAATTTCATCCTCCATTCATGGTAAACTCTCTTGGCCATCTACAGATAGAAATTAAATGCCCCCAACTTGTTTGAGGGTATTTAAAAGTAAAACCTTCAGTTGACACCATACTTAATGGTAAGGAGACAATTCAATAATATTGAAACAATGGACACGCATATGAAAAAAAAGTCAACATGAAACTCAGGCACGATTTTAGATTTAGCATTTAATCATTACACGGTATAGGGTTCCAATCATAAACACTGCTCCTATATGTGAAACATTTACATGTGCATATTCTCACATAAAAGTTAAATATTTGAGGAGAAATCTCAGTAAATCACATAACAATATTGTCTTTTTAGCTAAGGTGGACAAAACCCATTTTAAGTTTCAGTAGGTACATAGTATGTAACTTTAAAAATTTTGTTTGGTCAATGAAACAAATCCAATATAATCTTTTTTCTTCGTTTTCATCAGGTGTTAGTGAGAAAGTAATTTAATCTGTAAAATACATTATTTTTGTCAAGGTTGGTCTAATCTTTTAGTCCACTCAACTTGCTAGTGCCTTTTTAATGGCTCAACTGACATAGTTTTGCATGAACAAAATACAGCTCAGAACTGATTAGTTTTAGAAGTAAGAAGGCTAATTACTCTAAGTTGTTCTTTGAGTCATATGAACAGATGGCATACATGTTATATACCAGATTTTGGTAAAAAGAGGAACTAATTAGTCTGCTTCTCAATAACAAATTGTTTTGTTAGACATCTAGTGAATAGAGTTCTTTTTAATGTAAATATGTATAATCCTTCGGAGACTTGTATTTGAATTGTATCATGTTTTAGAAATTGGAAAAGAATGGTGTTCAAACTATACTTAACTAAATGCAAGCCATATAAAAATTTTAACATGATTACTACAACTGTGTTGGCTATAAATCGCATTTTTAGGAAAAAAATTATTTGAATTTAGGTGACAGACATTTGAAGAAGTTATAAAAGTGCAGGTAGCTAAATGACATGTTCAAATGACAATAAGATGACATGTATGTCTCTGGTGGAAATTCTGGCTGGAAAGGAAGTGGAGTATAATCTGAGGCTCCATCAATAAAAGTCTGGAATGTCCAATTAAAGAACAAGATTTGGAACAGAGACAATGATAAAATGATTGTTAATCTTTCAAAGTGTAAACAATATGGAATAGAAATTCTAACTTCTGAAGACAGCATTTATTCAACTAGCTTACTTTAACCTCGTGTGCTTCTAAAGATCACACAGTTCGATAAACCAAAAATTTGCAATTTGTTTCTGACCAAAAATTCAATTTCAATTAAAAAGAGATACTAGCACTTATTTATTTATTTATTTATTTATTTATTTATTTATTTTTGTTTTCTTTTAAACAGCTTTATTAAGGTATAATTATCATATAATAAATGGCAATTATTTATTTATTTATTTTTAAACTGTATATATTTAAAGTTTTATTTTAATGAGTTTTGGCCTCTGGATACACTCATGTAACCATCATCACAATAAAGATCATGAACAACTTTCATTCCCCCCATTAAATTGCCTTGTGCCCCTTGGTAATCTTTTCCTCCCTCCTCTGTTGGTACCGTGTTCCCAGGTAGCTGATGTTTTGCTTTCTGCCAATATAGCTTAGATTGCATTTTCTAGAATTTTATATACATGGACTCATAGTCTTTTATGTCTGCTTCCTTCCACTCAGCATAATTATTTGTAGATTTATACATGATTTTTTATTTATTAAAGAAAAAAAAGAAATTAACACAACATTTAGAAATCATTCCATTCTACATACGCAATCAGTAATTCTTAACATCATCACATAGATGCATGATCATCATTTCTTAGTACATTTGCGTCGATTTAGGAAAAGAACTAGCAAAACAACAGAAAAAAATATAGAACGTTAATATAGAGAAAAAAATAAAAATAATAACAACAGTAAAAAAAAAAAGACACAAACAGACAAACAAACAAAAAAAAACCTATAGCTCAGATGCAGCTTCATTCAGTGTTTTAACATTTACAATTAGGTATTATTGTGCTGTCCATTTTTGAGTTTTTGTATCTAGTCCTGTTGCACAGTCTGTATCCCTTCAGCTCCAATTACCCATTATCTTACCCTGTTTCTAACTCCTGCTGGTCTCTGTTACCAATGACATATTCCAAGTTTATTCTCGAATGTCGGTTCACATCAGTGGGACCATACAGTATTTGTCCTTTAGTTTTTGGCTAGACTCACTCAACATAATGTTCTCTAGGTCCATCCATGTTATGACATGCTTCATAAGTTTATTCTGTCTTAAAGCTGCATAATATTCCATCGTATGTATATACCACAGTTTGTTTATCCACTCATCTGTTGATGGACATTTTGGCTGTTTCCATCTCTTTGCAATTGTAAATAACACTGCTATAAACATTGGTGTGCAAATGTCCGTTTGTGTCTTTGCCCTTAAGTCCTTTGAGTAGATACCTACCAATGGTATTGCTGGGTCGTATGGCAATTCTATATTCAGCTTTTTGAGGAACCGCCAAACTGCCTTCCACAGTGGTTGCACCATTTGACATTCCCACCAACAGTGGATAAGTGTGCCTCTTTCTTTGCATCCTCTCCAGCACTTGTCATTTTCTGTTTTGTTGATAATGGCCATTCTGGTGGGTGTGAGATGATATCTCATTGCGGTTTTAATTTGAATTTCTCTAATGGCCAGGGACATTGAGCATCTCTTCATGTGCCTTTTGGCCATTTGTATTTCCTCTTCTGATAGGAGTCTGTTCAAGTCTTTTTCCCATTTTGTAATTGGGTTGGCTGTCTTTTTGTTGTTGAGTTGAACAATCTCTTTATAAATTCTGGATACTAGACCTTTATCTGATATGTCGTTTCCAAATATTGTCTCCCATTGTGTAGGCTGTCTTTCTACTTTCTTGATGAAGTTCTTTGATGCACAAAAGTGTTTAATTTTTAGGAGCTCCCATTTATTTATTTCTTTCTTCAGTGCTCTTGCTTTAGCTTTAAGGTCCATAAAACCGTCTCCAATTGTAAGTTTCATAAGATATCTCCCTACATTTTCCTCTAACTGTTTTATGGTCTTAGACCTAATGTTTAGATCTTTGATCCATTTTGAGTTAACTTTTGTATAGGGTGTGAGATACAGCTCCTCTTTCATTCTTTGCATATGGATATCCAGTTCTCTAGGCACCATTTATTGAAGAGACTGTTCTGTCCCAGGTGAGTTGGCTTGACTGCCTTATCAAAGATCAAATGTCCATAGATGAGAGAGTCTATATCTGAGCACTCTATTCGATTCCATTGGTCGATATATCTATCTTTATGCCAATACCATGCTGTTTTGACAACTGTGGCTTCATAATATGCCTTAAAGTCTGGCAGCGTGAGACCTCCAGCTTCGTTTTTTTTCCTCAAGATACTTTTAGCAATTCGGGGAACCCTGCCCTTCCAGATGAATTTGCTTATTGGTTTTTCTATTTCTGAAAAATAAGTTGTTGGGATTTTGATTGGTATTGCATTGAATCTGTAAATCAATTTAGGTAGGATTGACATCTTAACTATATTTAGTCTTACAATCCATGAACACGGTATGCCCTTCCATCTATTTAGGTCTTCTGTGATTTCTTTTAACAGTTTTTTGTAGTTTTCTTTGTAAAGGTTTTTTGCATCTTTAGTTAAATTTATTCCTAGCTATTTTATTCTTTTAGTTGCAATTGTAAATGGGATTCGTTTCTTGATTTCCCCCTCAGCTTGTTCATTACTAGTGTATAGAAATGCTACAGATTTTTGAATGTTGATCTTGTAACCTGCTACTTTGCTGTATTCATTTATTAGCTCTAGTAGTTTTGTTGTGGATTTTTCCGGGTTTTCGACGTATAGTATCATATCATCTGCAAACAGTGATAGTTTTACTTCTTCCTTTCCAATTTTGATGCCTTGTATTTCTTTTTCTTGTCTAATTGCTCTGGCTAGAACCTCCAACACGATGTTGAATAATAGTGGTGATAATGGACATCCTTGTCTTGTTCCTGATCTTAGGGGGAAAGTTTTCAATTTTTCCCCATTGAGGATGATATTAGCTGTGGGTTTTTCATACATTCCCTCTATCATTTTAAGGAAGTTCCCTTGTATTCCTATCTTTTGAAGTGTTTTCAACAGGAAAGGATGTTGAAACTTGTCAAATGCCTTCTCTGCATCAATTGGGATGATCATGTGATTTTCTGCTTTGATTTGTTGATATGGTGTATTACATTAATTGATTTTCTTATGTTGAACCATCCTTGCATACCGGGATGAATCCTACTTGGTCATGATGTATAATTCTTTTAATGTGTTGTTGGATACGATTTGCTAGAATTTTGTTGAGGAATTTTGCATCTATATTCATTAGAGAGATTGGTCTGTAGTTTTCTTTTTTTGTAATATCTTTGCCTGGTTTTGGTATAACGGTGATGTTGGCTTCATAGAATGAATTAGGTAGCTTACCCTCCACTCTGATTTTTTTGAAGAGTTTGAGCAGAGTTGGTACTAATTCTTTCTGGAATGTTTGATAGAATTCACATGGGAAGCCGTCTGGTCCTGGACTTTTCTTTTTAGGAAGCTTTTGAATGACTGATTCAATTTCTTTACTTGTGATTGGTTTGTTGAGGTCATCTATTTCTTCTTGAGTCAAAGTTGGTTGTTCATGTCTTTCCAGGAACCCTTCCATTTCATCTAAATTGTTGTATTTATTAGCGTAAAGTTGTTCATAGTATCCTGTTATTACCTCCTTTATTTCTGTGAGGTCAGTAGTTATGTCTCCTCTTCCATTTCTGATCTTATTTATTTGCATCTTCTCTCTTCTTCTTTTTGTCAATCTTGCTAAGGGCCCACCAATCTTATTGATTTTCTCATAGAACCAACTTCTGGCCTTATTGATTTTCTCTATTGTTTTCCTGTTTTCAATTTCATTTATTTCTGCTCTAATCTTTGTTATTTCTTTCCTTTTGCTTGCTTTGGGGTTAGTTTGCTGTTCTTTCTCCAGTTCTTCCAAGTGGACAGTTAATTCCTGAATTTTTGCCTTTTCTTCTTTTCTGATATAGGCATTTAGGGCAATAAATTTCCCTCTTAGCACTGTTTTTGCTACATCCCATAGGTTTTGATATGTTGTGTTTTCGTTTTCATTCGCCTCGAGGTATTTACTAATTTCTCTTGAATTTCTTCTTTGACCCACTCGTTGTTTAAGAGTGTGGTGTTGAGCCTCCATGTGTTTGTGAACTTTCTGGCACTCCATCTATTATTGATTTCCAACTTTATTCCTTTCTGATCCAAGAAAGTGTTGTGTATGATTTCAATCTTTTTAAATTTGTTAAGACTTGCTTTGTGACCCATCATATGGTCTATCTTTGAGAATGATCCATGAGCACTTGAGAAAAAGGTGTATCCTGCTGTTGTGGGATTTAATGTCCTATAAATGTCTGTTAAGTCTAGCTCCTTTATAGTAATATTCAGATTCTCTATTTCTTTATTGATCCTCTGTCTAGATGTTCTGTCCATTGATGAGAGTGGTGAATTGAAGTCTCCAACTATTATGGTATTTGTGTCTATTTCCCTTTTCAGTGTTTGCAGTGTATTCCTCACATATTTTGGGGCATTTTGGTTCGGTGTGTAAATATTTATGATTGTTATGTCTTCTTGTTTAATTGTTCCTTTTATTAGTAGATAGTGTC
Organism: Tamandua tetradactyla; assembly: GCF_023851605.1. NCBI lineage: Eukaryota > Metazoa > Chordata > Mammalia > Pilosa > Myrmecophagidae > Tamandua > Tamandua tetradactyla. Next base: position 6,883,810 of record NC_135347.1, on the reverse strand, counting down.
CTTCTTTGTCTTTTTTAACTGTTTTACATTTGAAGTCTAATTTGTTGGATATTAGTATAGCCACTCCTGCTCTTTTCTGGTTGTTATTTGCATGAAATATCTTTTCCCAACCTTTCACTTTCAACCTATGTTTATCTTTGGGTCTAAGATGTGTTTCCTGTAGACAGCATATAGAAGGATCCTGTTTTTTAATCCATTCTGCCAGTCTATGTCTTTTGATTGGGGAATTCAGTCCATTGACATTTAGTGTTATTACTGTTTGGATAATATTTTCCTCTAACATTTTGCCTTTTGTATTATATATATCATATCTGATTTTCCTTCTTTCTACACTCTTCTCCATACCTCTCTATTCTGTCTTTTGGTATCTGACTCTAGTGCTCCCTTTAGTATTTCTTGCAGAGCTGGTCTCTTGGTCACAAATTCTCTCAGTGACTTTTTGTCTGAGAATGTTTTAATTTCTCCCTCATTTTTGAAGGACAATTTTGCTGGATATAGGAGTCTTGGTTGGCAGTTTTTCTCTTTTAGTAATTAAATATATCATCTCACTCTCTTCTAGCTTCCATGGTTTCTGCTGAGAAATCTACACATAGTCTTATTGGGTTTCCCTTGTATGTGATGGATTGTTTTTCTCTTGCTGCTTTCAAGATCCTCTCTTTCTCTTTGACCTCTGACATTCTAACTAGTAAGTGTCTTGGAGAATGCCTATTTGGGTCTATTCTCTTGGGGTGTGCTGCACTTCTTGGATCTGTAATTTTATGTCTTTCATAAGAGTTGGGAAAATTTCAGTGATAATTTCTTCCATTAGTTTTTCTCCTCCTTTTCCTTTCTCTTCTCCTTCTGGGACACCCACAACACGTATATTTGTGTGCTTCATATTGTCATTCAGTTCCCTGATCCCCTGTTCAAATTTTTCCATTCTTTTCCCTATAGTTTCTGTTTCTTTTTGGAATTCAGATGTTCCATCCTGCAATTCACTAATTCTAGCTTCTGTCTCTTTAAATTTACCATTGTAGGTATCCATTGTTTTTTCCAGCTTTTCTACTTTGTCCTTCACTCCCAGAAGTTCTGTGACTTTTTTTTTCAGTTTTTCTATTTCTTCTTTTTGTTCAGCCCATGTCTTCTTCATGTCCTCCCTCAATTTATCGATTTGGTTTTTGAAGAGGTTTTCCATTTCTGTTCGTATATTCAGCATTAGTTGTCTCAGCTCTTGTATCTCATTTGAACTATTGGCTTTTTCCATTGACTGGGCCATATTTTCAATTTTCTGAGCATGTTCCGTTATCTTCTGCTGGCGTCTGGGCATTTAATCAGATTTCCATGGGTGTAAGACCCCGCAGGTTGAAAGATTTTTCTGTGAAATCTCTGGGCTCTGTTTTTCTTATCCTGCCCAGTAGGTGGCGCTCGTGGCGCTCATCTGTCTGCGGGTCCCACCAGTAAAAGATGCTGTGGCTCCTTTAACTTGGGAAAACTCTCGCTGTAGGGTGGGGTCGCCAGCCGCCGCGGCTTGGGGGAGTGCCTATCCACCGTTCCCAGCCAGACCGGGAAGCGACGTGTTTGGATGGGACCCCGGTCGCCATTCTCCGCGGCTTGGGGATCTCCAATCCAATTCTCCCAGCTTGTCTGGGGGGCCGCGCGTGGGGGGGGGCGCCAGCCGCCGCGGCTTGAGGGGACCGCCTTTCCAATTCTCCCAGCCAGCCAGGGAAGGAGGGAGGGAGGGACTCCGGCTGCCTGCTGCCCTGGCCCGGGGAAGCCCGTGCCCCTCGGCTATCTCACCGGAGCAGGTTCTCCCAGCCAGTCAGCTGTTCCAGAATGGGGTACGCTGTCCTCTTGGTCTCTGTCGTGGCTCCGGGAGCTGTTGTGTATCATTTCTACTTCTCTAATAGCTGTTCTGGAGGAGGAACTAAGACCCGCATGTCTTACTAAGCTGCCATCTTCTCCGGAAGTACCTTATTTATTTTTTTAAACTTTTTTTTTAGAGAATATGTGAGTTTACGTAACAATCATATATAAAATAAAGAATTCCCAAACACCACCCCACCACCACCACCTTACACTGGTGTGGAACACTTGCTGTAACTGATGATAGCACTTTTTTGCAATTGTATTTTTTAAAATATTTTTATAATAAACAACGAAAAAACATACAAACATTCTTGACATGGTTACAATCAATGGCTCACAATATCGCTGAATAATTTAGCAGATCACTCCATGATAATAAGAAAATAAAGATTTTTATAAATCAAATAACTCTTTGTTATGTAAAAACGAATATAGGGGGTGCAAGGGTAGGTCAGTGGTAGAATTCTCACCTGTCATGTGGGAGACCCAACTTCGATTCCCAGCCCATGAACTTCCAAAAAAACAGACAAGAAAACAAACAAAGATTCAACAGATGGTGCTGTAATGGTGGGATGTTCACATGGAAAAAGAATGAAACATGACCCCGCCATACAGCATACAAAAAAAAAGAACAAGACACAAAAATGCAAAACTCCCTCTTTGTCCTTAAAACATTAGCTATCTTATTTATTCAGATTAAAGCGTTAAACACAATTAACTGCATATGCAACTGCATTTTCTTTCCTATATATATAGGATATAATCACAAAACCCAAACTTTTTATAATAAATTATAGAAAATCTATTTATTTGACTAACTAATTTGATATGTGGAAAATATTTAAAATGGTGATAAAATGTATTACTATAGTTCCAAAACTCATTAAAATACATCTTAGTATCACTTTAAAAAATTTTTTTTCAGTTATGAAAGATTTTCAAATACATAAAAGTGACATAATATAAAAACCTAAATATAGCAACTATAGCATATTGGCATATTTGACTCAGTTTTTTTAAAATACAGTATTGCAGTAATTTGAAATTTTTCTGCTCATTCTATATAGTCCTCTATCCCCTTTTTCTGCTTAAGTTCATATATCTTCTTCCATGTTTCACATAAATTTTCAACATATATTATGGCTCCATCAGCATCCATATTATATTAATTATAATTTATATAATTATAGCTTGCTTTTTTCCCTCAGCATAACGCTTTCAGGATTTATAACTTGATATATGTAGAGCCAGTTTGTCCATTTTGATTGTATTATAACTAATAAATATCAAATGCATTAAAATACTGGTATTTGTTAACCCTTTCCTCTATAGTTGGACATTTAGCTTGTTTCCAAATTTTTCTTACTACAAATGAAGTAAAAATGCTTGTGCATGTTTACTTGTGCATAAATGCAAAGCTTCACTTTAACTATTAATTATTTTTACTTTAACTATTTTTGAACTATGGTTTCATAGGATATATTCATTTTTAACTTTACAAAACCTTTCCAAAGAATTTCCAGAGACATCTATCTAACATACCTCACAGTCTTGTTAAAAATTGATAGTAACAAACCTTTCAAATTTAGAAGAAGTAAAATGTTTTGAGACTATTTATTTGAGAATGAGCCATGTTTATAGTTTTGTAGATAGACAGGCTTTCTCTTATGTGCTATTTATATTTCTAGAATATTATATATGTGGAATGTGCAACTTATTCCTTTCTTGTGTTCACTCAGGAAGTCCAATGCTATTAGAATTCGAAACCTCTCATTTTATCTTTCAATGCACACAAAAAGCGTTCTTTATAATTACAATTTCCAAGTTAGTATAAGCTTTTAGGGAAAATGATAACCACAATTTTTAATCAAGGCAACCCATGTAAATCTACATCTGAATTTCATTTAGCTTTTACTCAGCAAAATAGATAGATAACTTACCCATAGCCACATAATTTTGCCCTAATATTAAATTAAAGGTGAGGCAGAATGTTGTAATTCAAATCTAAATATTTAATTTTGATTTGTCCAAAGGTAAGTTTTCCAGTTCATTATTAATTAAAAAGTTTTCTATTCATTATTCTTATCTGTAATTTCACCTTTTATTTAAAAGAATGAGTCATACATTGTACCCTATTCCTCCAGCCCCTGCCCCTATCTCTTGCCCATCCTCATATCTAATAACCGAGGCCAAAGAAGCATAGGCAGAAAAATGACTGAATTATCACATGAGGCCCTGCTGACACATTAAAATCTTAGTATGTGCCCTGCCAAAAAATGATTTTCATATTTTTGCATTGCAACATAATTCAATATTCAAAGAGGTAGTTCCACCATTTCCACAGCAATTTTCCCCTTTGAAATACAGTAACAAAAGCTCAAAGGGTAGGATATAAATCATAGTAGAATGATTCTACGAGATTGGTTTAAAATGAACCTCTTGATGCTACCTTAGTTACAGCCTTTGCAATTCCAATGATTTTCAGCAAAAGAGAGTATGAGAAACTTCCATGCTAACACTGTAAGATCACATGTACAAAAAGTATTGAAGTCTTGTTCCGATAAACTTGAGTCCTCAAAGACTTTGTTCCTAACTCTTCTGACTGATTCTAGGTAATCTAAGACTTGACTAAATTGCTGGGATGGTGTACACTGAGATGGTGAAGTGCCTCCGGACAGAAATAAAGAAATGTACCAGGCTAGCATGTTGAATGAGATGACAGAAAGACCAGAATTTTTGACATCGTGCTGAATTTTGGAAAAAAATCTCAGCTTTATGGCTATTAGAGAACTCGTTCTCCAGCTATGCACCCTAAAGAACTGCTGGCAGATACAGTGTAAAATATGAGTGATGAATGTAACATCTTCTTTGGAATTAAAATTTTCCTTTTGTTATCTCAGTATCTGAGTTAGTCATAAGGTTGAATATACTTCGGACACAAATTCTGTAGGTGAATCTCAGACTTGTAACAAGTTTAAATTTTAAAAAATGATAAAATAACAACTTGAAAGAGTATGTAGATGGTCAGTAAATTTGTTTAAAGGCTTTAAATGATTCTTAATTTGATCTTGAACTTTTTTCCATATATTTTTAGTGCTTTATGTTACAGACTTGGCATGCTACAAAATGGAAGTTGCCTTAAGTATCTAAATAAGAATTCATTCGCTAGCTGATTTCTGGGACTTTATTCGTATCTTTTTTAAAAAAGGATAAGCTGATTATTTATGGCATAATAAAATAAGTAAAATACATAATAATTGGGAATGTGTACATATTTTCCTTATTATGAACATCAATTTCACAGACTGTTATAAAAATATTAGAAATTATAAATAAGAAGACTAGATAGGTATTTGGGTACATGTGTAAAAATAAAAATGCCTGAAAAAAATGACAATTGTATTTACACTGTGATTGAACCTGGTTGAAAATTGGAAGTCATAGATGTGTTAAGGTTGAGAGACTGTAATATTTTGAATTATTTAAAAAAACCATCTGCTCCTAATGCCTCAGTAACATTGCAAAGTATATTTGTATAAACCTCAAATTTCTTTATTTTACTTTTCATTTAAAAATGTTGAAAAATACAATTTCATGGAATTTTTATGCACAGGTGGGAGATATTGAACAACTGGGATAGAATCAACTGGTCAAGAAAGTTTTGTGGGTCTTTGCCTTCTAGGCATATGAGAATTGCAGAAAGTCCTTTATTTCAATAAAAACTTCTTTTGTTGTTTACCGCACATTTTCTACTTTAAGCAAAATATGCAGTGTTTCTTGGTCAGTTATGGAGCATGGATCCCTAAATGAGGTTCCCAAGAAACATAAAAGGATGTATTTTTCCATAATCAATGTGAAAGGATAATACATAAACACATTGTTTTCTCTGCAGAAGCAGTAAGAAAGCAGAATGCAGAAATAGTAAGAATAATGAATCCTAGAATTTTTACAACATTAGGCCACGAAGAATAAAACACTAGTAATATATGGGGAGAAGGTCATAATAAAAAGGATAGTTTTAAGTTTTTAGCTTAATTGACCATTTTATTCTAAAGCAAAATAATCATGGACAATGGCCTATAATATGAAATTAGTGAAAAACCTATGTAGGATTTAACAAAATATATTGATTAAAATGATTTGCTGTATTCAGAATATATATTAAAATTATTTTTCTGTCAGTGAAAAGAAAAATAAAAGATGTTCAAGATATCTTCAAGTAAATAAATATTAAATCTGAGATTCCATGCAGGAAAAAAGGTAGAACAAAATACATTTTACTTTGATTTCATATACCTCTTGTAGTCAAAGCTTTCTTGTCAAAACTTTAAGGAGATAAAATTTTATATTAATTTTTACAGAACAGTATCTAGTTATTGGAAAAAAGAAAATTTCTCAAAAAATTAATGACGTCTTAGAGGAACAACTTGAATTAGACACTTCAGACATTGGTACCTAGTCCTGTCTAGTCTACCAAACTTTTAAAAATTAGATTTTATTACTTTGCTAAGGATATAAAATGTTACAATAAGTACTGCCTTTGGGGTAATAAATTAAAAATTAAAACAATAAGTTGAATGAATTCAGTGGTGAAAATAATAAAAAACTATATGTAAATGTAACCAGAATTCTGTTTTCCCTATTTCTATTTTGTTCATGTATACATTCATACTTGTTCAAGGTTCTGGGTGTAATTTCATTTCATATGATGTGAAATAATTAGAATCATCTGAATATTCATAGGGAATCCAGCTTAAGACTCAGTTTTGGTTTCCTAGGCTGCTTAAAGCAGTACTATGACATGTATTGGCATAAATAATGGAAACGTATTCACTTACTGTTGAGTCTGGGAAAATGTCCAAATCCAGGTGTCATCAATGTGGTGCTTTCTACCTGAAGGCCTGCTGCCAGTGATCTTTGGCTCCTCTGTCTCATGGTAAGGCACATGGTGGCATCTGTTGGTCTTTCCTTCTCTTCTGGATTTCACTGATTTCAGATTCTTGCTGTCATGTCTTTCTCTCTTTCACTGTGTTCACTCCTTTCATACATAACACACCTTAAATGCCTTAATTGTATCAAAACCCTTTTTACAATGGGTTTATATCCACAAGAATGGATAAGATTTAATAACATGTTTTTCTGGAGTACATACAGCTTCAAACCACCATATTCCACCCCTCTGGACCACAAAAAGATAAGTTTCTTCTACATGCAAAATGCATTCCTTCCATCACAATATCCCCAAATACAAAGTCTCAACAATATCAGGTATAGGTATGGTCTGCCTTGGGGCACAATCCCCTCCATCTACACACCTGTGAAACCTAGAGGACAAGTTATCAGCTTCCAACATACAAAGGTGGGACAGCCATAGGATAAACATTCCCATTCCCACAGTCATAAACTGGAAGGAAAACAGAGGTCAGGGGTCCTAAACAATGTGGAAAGCCTGTGGGGCATACTCTAATTAATTTCAAGGTCTATCTCTCTCACTGCTTAACAGGGTCATGGTGTATACTCTGCTCCCTGAGTCCTTATCCAAAGCCTATAGTGATTACCATGAATCTTTTCATTCTCTCCTACCACCAAAGCTCTTCTGTCTGTATGATTACTTCTGCCTTTTGCAGAGTCATTCCCAAATACGACACCTACCACGTTAACATTTACTACTTTGGAAGTTCTGACTTCTCCTTATCAGGAAATTAATAAACTTCTTTAGATGATTTTTTATTTTAAATAAATTTCTATCAGATTGAGATTTGCAATTCAAATGGTTCAATGTTATTAAGAAACAATCACTAACATCCACTGTATTTGGAGTTGTCGAGATTCGGAATGCTGTATTTTGCCCTGGCTACCACAATGCAAATGAAACATGTAAAAATGGAATTTGTTAGGGAACAATAATAAGATTAATAACGAAAGTCAAAATAAATTTTACGGTAAATTACAAGGAGTGTAAGACATACATGAAATCTACATGAGAGTAGATTTATTTAGTTGAGCCTGAAAATTAGAAGAACCATCCATAGAAGTTATAAGGAGATAATATTAGGCTCTGTATCAGGAATATTCACTGAAGTTTATAATTGGCTCAAAGATATCTGACTTAGGTTAAAAAGAGATCTCCATCTAATAAATTAAGAAATACTATATTAGGTATTTTGGTGGGCTGCTTTGAGCACCTGTATAGTTATTAACTAAGCAATGTAAGTAGCCAATTGCACATAGAGAGCTGATATAAGCAGCTTAGCACATATTGTCTTCCATACAATCCAGATAAAGCATTTATGTTAATTGGATGCCCCTTTGAGGCATCTGAGTTGGATTTAAGGATGGGGAAAACTGCCACAGAAATGTACAACAGTGATATGCAACTATTGAAGTATTCTATTTATTTTTATATTTTTTATAATTCATTTCAAGTCCCTAGGTCATAGTATAAAAAATAAATTGGCATTTAAAAATTATTTGCCTGTTCTCAATTAAGTTGGTTTCTTTCAGTATTGTTTGGATAAATATTTAAGTTTCAAGGTACAAATTCTACATAAAGACTAATTTTCTTGTTGCAAACATTTCCCCCTGCATTTTTCTTCTCCAACACAGGGTTTAGAGATAAGAAAACACCATAGGAAATTGTGCCCAAGCTGAAAAATCCCTTTGAGGGTCCTCTGATCCCTCACTGGCTTTCATGGAGATGATTTTTTTTCCACATAGACTGGATGTCCTCTTAGAGTTCACTCCTCAAGTCCAAAGCTGGCAGGAGATCACAGTGTGATCTCTCATCCCAAAAGAAGTGAAGTGCCCCTCTCTCCACTCACTCAGTCCCACATCAACTCTGGCTTACTCTGCAGGTCTTCTGAATCCCATTCACATTCTCCATTTGGTAGCCAACTTAGCTATCAAGTTCTGCCATCTGTAAGGGCATTGCCTCATCTCTTATTCCTTGTTGTTGCTGTCCTATTCCAGTTCATTTTATGCCAAATCACATTTGCCCTTCCAATTGGAAAACAGAAGAAATCTCTGAACCCCTAGCATAACAAAACAGAGCTGCTTCTAACTCTCTATCTACTTTTCTGTAGCTACTACTATTGGGGTGAAACTTCATGTTAGGTCTCAAACAGAGTTTTGAAAAAGAAGCATAACAATACTCCCTTGTATTTCTGTTTCCACTTGAATTGAGAGTGAAGGATGAAGCAAGACCTCTTACCTCACTTCAGTCTCATCCTTCCTACTTCTGCTTTCTATCCAGCAAGATTATCTTATATCACATCCTTAGTTCTTTGTATAAAAAGTTTGATGAGGTGTCAAGATCTAAGTCTTCAAATACTGTGTCCTGTTTTAGAAAAGGAGCTTCTATAATTTACAGAAAAAATCGTGACTTATCTGTATAAAAAAATGCCTGGATCAATACTTCATCTTTTTCAATGTAACCCACTGTCATGGTTAGGGACATGTGTCAACTTGGCCAAGTTGTGGTACCTGTTTATCTGGTTGGGCAAGTGCTGGCCTGTCTGTTGCAATGAGGACATTTCATAGAATTAGATCATGATCACGTCAGTTGCATCCACAGCTGATTCCATTTGTAATCAGCTGAAGAGGAGTGTCTTCTACAATGAGTGATGCTTAATCTAATCATGGGAAGCCTTTTAAGGAGGATTCAGAGGAGACAGGTTCCATTCCTGCTTTGGCTGGTGAACCTTTCCTGTGGAGTTCATCCAGACCCTCCATTGGAGTCCTCGGCTTCACAGCCTGCCTTGCGGATTTTGGACTCTGCACTCCTGTGGTCACGTGAGGCATTTTTATAAATTTTATATTTGCAAGTGTTCCCTGTTGATTCTGTTTCTCTAGAGAACCCTAACCAATACACCCACTGTATTTACAAACTGAGGGGGGAAATCACATGATCATATCAGTTGATACAAAACAAAATAAATTGACAAAATTCATCATCTATTTATGATTACTACACATAAAAAGATGTTAGTTCTCTCCAAACTGATATACAAGTTTAATGCAATTTCTATCAAAATCTCAGCAAGATTTTTTTGTAAAGACAAGATTATTCAAAATTTATATGGACACAAAAAGGAACTGGAATAGATCAAGGAAATTTGAAAGAGAAAAAAGTGGGAGGACTCAGTCTACCTACTTTCATATAAATACAGTAATAAAGACTGTGCAGTGATAGTAGAGAGATATAGACATATAGATCAATAGAACAGAATAAAGCACCTAGAAATAGGCCTACATAAATATGCTCAGCTACTTACTGACAGAGATGCAGAAGTAACTCAGTGGAGGAGAGAGCCTTTTCAACTAATTGTGCTAGCATAAGTAGATAACCATAGGCAAAACAAAAAGACTTCATCTAATATTTCATATCTTCTACATAAATGAGCTCAAAGTAGAACACAGATTTTAAAGTAAAAATGAAACTATAAGGCTTTTAAGGATAAAAAAAAACATGGTAGAAAAATCTTTGATATCTAAGGCTAGGCGGACACTTAGACTTGGCAGAAAAAACATGATCCAATGTAAGGAAAAATTGATAAGCCGGACTTCATCAAAATTAAAATATTTTCCCTCTAAAACATCCTACAAAGAAGATGTAAAAAAAAAAGAAAGAAAGAAAGAAAACCTTGAAAGGTAAGATCTATTGCAGGAAAAATATCTGCAAACCACATATCCAATAAAGAACTAGTATCTAGAATAAATATATTAAAAAAAACTTTCAAACCTCAACAGTAAAAAACCAAATCCAATGATAAAATAGTCAAAACACGCGAAAAGACGTTTCACTGAAGAGGATATACAGATGCCAAATAAACACAGAAAGTAATATTCAATGTCATCAGTCATTAGAGAAATGAGAATTAAAATCAAAATGAGATATCGCTACACACCCATCAGAATAGATAAATTTTTGGTTTAAAAGTGAGAACACCAAATGCTGAACAGGATGCAGAGAAGCTGGATCACTAGCACATTGCTGGTGGGCATGTAAAATGGAAGAGTTACTCTGGAAAATAGTTTGGCAGTTTCTTCAGAAATTAAATATGCAGCTACTAACTGACCCCGCAATTGCACTCCTGGGCATTTTTTCCAGGAAAAAAAAAAGGAAAACTTATGTGCATATACACTCAAACCAGTACATGAATATTTACAGCACCTTTATTTATAATAGCCCAAAACTAGCAACCACCTATAATGCCTTCAGTGGGCACATTTAAACACAACAGTAACAAAATACTATGGTATGCACACACCATGGAATGTTACTCAAAGATATTGACTGAACTGTTACATGCTGATACATGCAGCAAACTGGATGAAGCATCAGAGAATTATGCTGAGTCAAACAAAAAGCTATTCCCAAAATATTACATACTGAATGATTGCATTTATATAATATTCTTACATGAGAAAAGAATAGATAATACTGGTCTTCAAGGGTTAAGGAACAGGAGAAGCAGGAGAGAAGCAGTGTGTGCTCTAAAAGGGGAACATAAGGAGCCCTTGTGGTAACAGAAATATTCTGTATTTTGACTGTATCAATGCTGGTATTGTGCTGGTGATATTGCACTACAGGTTTGGAAGATATAACCATTGGGGGAAATTGGATACACGGTAAATGGGATTTCTCTCTATTATTTCATAGAGTAGCAGGTGAAGCTACAATGATCTCAAAATAAAAACTTTAATTAAAAAAAGGTAAAATACTCAAGTGTCCATCAACCCAACCAATGCATGGATAAAAAATGTACACACTTACAATAGAGTATATTCAGCCATAAGAAGGAATAAAGTTCAGATACATGTGATGACATGAAGGAACCTTGAAGGCATCATGTTGAGTGAAACAGCCAGAAACAAAAGGACAAATATCATATGATCTCACCATATGAAGTAATTGGAATAAGCAAATTCAGAGAGTCAGAAACTGGAATATTGCGGAGTTAATGCTTAATTGAACAGAGTATACAGAGTTTCTATTGGGGTGATGGAGAAGTTTTATTAATGGATGGTGGAGATAATAGCACAACATCATGAATGTAATTTACAGCACTGAAAGTATTTGAATGTAGATAAAAAGGTAAATTTTAGATTGAAGTGTATAGGTTACTAGAATAAAAATTAAAAACAAAAGAAAATATAAGTGTACAATACAAACAGTGAACCCGAATGAAAATCATGGTGTATAGTTAATAGTATAAATATAACCTTTTTCATCTATTGTAATGGATGTATCACACTAATTCCATCGTGTTAATAATGGGTGTGTTTATGAGAACTCTGTATTTTATGCATGAAATTTCTGTAAACCTACAATGTCTCTAATATAATAAGGTAAAATAAATCCATATTCAAATAAAAACTATGTCTTATCCAGGTTACCCTCAGAATAAATTGAAGGTGATATTTTCGAGATAAAACTATTATCTAATGTGCTGTTTTATCAGGTAAATTTCCAGATCATTTGTAAAACAGATTCTCTTATTTCAGGATAGAATAGAAGAAGATTCAATCACTATCTCCCATTGGAAGGACTCAACTTCAGTACAAATGGTCATTAGAATGCCATGGATAATTGGAAATTTGAAACTTTACGAGTTCCTGAATAATCTAAATGGAAGACATATTGGGTTCCTACTTCTAATCTCCCCATTACTGGTTATAATTATTGTTAAAATAATTTAATAATCTATTTATTAACAGTTTCAACATTCAATATGTTAAATAACAAAGAAAACGTCATCAACAACATGAGTGTTGCACTTTAATTTTACTATGAAATATTCTACTTCTTTATATCTTTGCTAATTTCTAAATCTTTGTTAATTTCTAAATGTTAATAATTTTCCTTAAAAACAATACAGTCTCAAGGTATAATCTGTGGGAACACTATAATTAAAGATAAGAGAATTTAATATGATATTAAGTGAAATAATGATTAGTACATTTCCTTCTAAAATTATAGTTTGATCATGTAACAGATTTGCAAGGCTTTATGCTCTCTTAGTTCATTAATAAATTATCTAGAAGTAATTTAAATGATTAAATTTATAAATCTGTTACACTACTAAGGAATTAATAAAAAGCTCAGAAATCACCATTTATTAATTTTACATTTGCTAAAAGCAGTTTATCAGAAGAGAAGATCAAAAGACAAATTAAAACTTAAGTCCCATTATATTGATATGATGCAATTAGCCTTGTCACAAAAGATGTCTAAAAGCTTCAAAGTATCAAACATACTAGGAAGTCTGTTACTTGCATGCATTTGGAGATATTAAAATGCACTTGAGAAATCTAGTACATATGTTCTAGAGTAAAGAGGCCCAGTATGAGAAAAATTTAGCTGGTCTTCTGGGATTTTAATTTTATTATAATAGACCTAGTTGAATTTTATACTATTCTATTAGGTATTTGAGACAAAGTTGTATCATTTGAAACAAGGATATCTGAGCAGGCATCTGTCATGTACTGAACTGTCACCTTAAGGAAAATACCTTCACATACTAATTTCCGGTCTGTGAATGTGATTCAGTTTGAGCAGACCTTTAAAGACATTATTAAGATAAGACCAAATTGGAACAGTGTAGGCATTAATCCAATATGACCAGGTGTATGGAGAAGGGGAAGAAATTTTGATGCAGAGAGTAGGAGACAGAGAAAATATGGCCAGGTGTTAGACACAGACATTGAGTTATGCAGTGGGTTTCTGGCAGGCCAGTCCCAGACTCTTACACACCTCCGAGAAAGTCTGGCCCGGTTTTCATCTTGACTTCAGACTTCTAGCCTCCAAAACCATGAGATAATAAAATGATGTTGTTTTCAGCCATCCTGTTTGTGATACACTGTTACATATGCTCCAAAAAACTAAGACACTTTCCATCTGCTGAATACATAGGCACTTTTAGACTTATTACATATTGTTCTCAAAGTATGACTGACAGTGCAGACACATTTTAGAGAGAAATGATTTTTAAGGCACGGATGTCTGTGCTTTTCTCTCTCACACACACTGTTTCAGCATATTTACTGAAATACAGAAAGAACTTTCAACAGTCATTTTTTGTTTTGTACATTTGTTTTGGTCTGGATTTTTAGCAAGCTTTCAAAATGTCACGGTTTCTTTTATTTTTAACAACCAGTGATTTGTAACATTTGTAAAGACAGATTTTTGGTGGGATCCATCAAAAGCTGAAGAAAATAGGCACATACAAATATGAGTATTTACATACAACTTTAGGGGTTTCAAAGATGACACTGTACCAACCTGTGTCCACTGATGCAATCACTGAAACCACCCATGGACCTACTCTTCAAGTTTAAAGGTCTTTAACATTAAATTTGCACCTTACAAGACATTTTTATACACATTGTCTCACTTAATTCATACTAATGCACATAAGAGATACTGTCTTCAATTCCATATAACAAGGAAACTGCCTCACATCATGCAAGATGTGAGATAAAAATCTTAGTGCTATAATTGGAACCCATATATATATATATTTTTTTTTTAATCTTTTTTTTTTTACATGGGCAGGCACCAGGAATCCAACCTGTATCTCCAGAATGGCAGGTGAGAACTCTGCCTGCTGAGCCCATGGCCTGCCCAGAACCCAACTATTTTAATACTGATTCATGATTGTTATTGTTGAGTGTTGTTTTCACAGTCCTATATTTTATCATTTAATTTTTATTCCAATGACATATATACAACATAAAATTTCCTCTCTTAACCACATTCACATATATAATTTATGCTAATTACACTCACAATATTGTGCTACCATCACCACCACCCATTTCCAAAACTTTACCATCAAGCTAAATAGAAATTCCCTACAAATTAAGCATTAACTCCCAATTCCCTATCCCCTGGTAACCTATATTCCAGATTCATTCTAACTCCATAAATTTGCTTATTCTAATTATTTCATATCAGTGAGGACATACAATATTTGTTCTTTTATTTTTGGATTATTTCACTGAACATGATCTCCTTCAAGGGTCTTCCATATTGTCACATGTATCAAGACTTCGTTCTTCTTACAGCTGAATAATATACTATTTTATGTATATACTATATTTTATTTACCCATTTATTGATTCATGGACCCCTGGATTGCTTCCGTTTTTGACAATTGTGAATAATGCCACTGTGAACATTAATGTGAAAATATTTGTTCTACTCCTTGCTTTCACTTCTTTTACCTAGTAAAGGAATTGCTGGTTCATATGGTAATTCTGTACTCAACTTTCTGAGGAACTGCCAAACTGTCTTCCAAAGCAGCTACACCACTTTACAATCCCACCAGCAGTGTGTTCTCCTATTTCTCCACACCTCCTCAACATTTGTAATTATCTGGATTTTTAGTAGTAGCCACTGTAGTGAGTGTAAAATATCTCACTGGGGCTTTGATTTGCATTTCCCTAATAGATACTGGGGTGGGTCATCTTTTCATGTGCTCTTTTGCCGTTTGTATTTATGCTTTGGAGAAATGTCTATTCATGCTCTTTGTCCATATTTTACTGGGTTGTCTTTTTATTATTTCATTATTATTGCATTGCAGGGTTTTTTTTATATATTATGGACATTAAACCTTTATTGGATATGAGATTTCCAAATATTTTCTCCCATTGAGAAGGCTGTCATTTCACTTGTGTGATAAAGTCCTCTGATGTGCAAAAGTTTTCATTTTGATGAGGCCCTGTTTATGCACTGCTTCTTTTGTGGCTTGCCCTTTGGGTGTAAAATCTAAGAAACCATTGCCTAACACAAGATCCTGAAGATTCATCTCTACGTTTTCTTCTAGGAATTTTACATCCTTCATACTTATACTTAAGTCTTTGATCCAGTTTGAGCTAATTTTTGTGTAGTGTGTGAGATAGGTGTCTTCCTTTATTCCTTTGCAAATAAATAACCAGTTGTCCCAGCACCAACAGTTGAAGAGACTATTTTTTCCCAATTGAGTGACCTTAGCAGTCTTGTCAAAAATCCATTGGTCTACCTGACACCCTTCTGCTGAAAGGAAAAGACGCCAGTTGAAGGAGGGCGGCTCTGATTACAGAGGCTGAAGAACTGAGAAGCAGAGAACTGGAGCCTAACGTGGAAGCCTGGAGCCCTCAGGAGTGCACAGACAGGGAGATGGGGATTAGAAAGTAAGCCAAATCGCGTTCCTTGAATGTGTTACCCTCACCAGCTCAGCCCCATGACCCACAACTCACCCCATACCTCAAACACCTGAACTCTGTCAACTGCCCCCCTCCCCATACTTCAGGCACTCCTGCCCTGCCAAATACTCTTGCACATACTCCCCCCACACTCCCACCCCAAGTGCAGCCCAATCCACCTTTCCTGTACTCCTCCAGGGCACTACCTTCCTGTGCTCCCTGCAGGCTGTTGCCAGCTTCCTGCAGGCTGTCCCTGCTCCCTGCAGGTGTTGTCAGCACATAAAGGCTGCAGGCACTTACCGGCATACTCAGGCCACACCTGCCCCCAGCCCATACAGTCACACAGCCTCCCCCCACCTCCCCGAGCTCTGCACACAGGTACATCAGTTTACAGTACTCCTAGACCTTGCACACACATGGCATCCAGTCATGCCCCCCAGCTCCGGGAAAGTGCTGACCTGCACAGTCAGGTCACATCTGCTCCCAGGCCATGCAGGCTTAATGCTGACCAGCTGCCATAGCTCTGCACAAGTGCAAAAAGGGCCCCACACCTAGACCAGTGCACACAAGGGCCATGACCCCCAGACCCGTGCGCCTGCACAGCCACATCCTTCCCAGCTGCTAGGCACACACGTCCACAAGCACCAATGTAGCATCCTCAACCTGTGCTTATACCTGTGCTGCACTGCATCACCAACTGTTGTGCCCCACCCCATGCCCTGCATTCTGCTACACATCGATCCCTCAAACACAAGGCTTTAGACTACTGAAGGGAAACAACTTCCAATGTAAATCAGTTAAGACATTAACATGTGAAGAAAATAAAAGATCACTAAGCATATCACAATACAGACAGATATGTTGGAACAGCTAGTTAAAGATGTTCATAAAACTGTACTAAATAAATTAAGTGGGATGGCTAATGACATAAAGGGGATCAAGAAGACACTAGAAAAGCATAAAGAAGAAGTTGAAAGAATAAACAGAAAAATAGCAGATACCCCAGAGATTAAAGATGCTGAAGACCAAATAAAAACATACTAGAGACAAACAACGGCAGATCTGAAGAGGCAGAGGAAAGAATAAGTGAACTAGAGGACAGGATAAGTGATTTCAAACACTCAGAACAGGAAATGGCAAAAAAGATGGAAAAATTTGAATTGGATCTTAGAGAAATGAAGGACAAAACAAAGCACACAAATATAAGAATCACTGGGATCCCAGAAGGAGAAGAAAAGAGCAAAGGGATAGGAAGAGTAGTTGAGGATATAATGGGGGAAAGCTTCCCAACTGTTAAAAAGGACATAAATATACAAGTCAAAAAAGCTCAACAAATGCCAAATAGAATAACTCCAAATAGACCTTCCCCAAGGCACATACTAATCAGTCTGTCAAATTTTGAAGAGAATTGGAAAATTCTGCAAGTATCAAGAGAAAAACAATCTACTGCATACAAGGAAAAACACATAAAACTGAATTCAGACTACTTAACTGGCACCATGGAAGTGAGAAAGCAGTGGAATGATATATTTAAGATCCTGAAAGAGAAAGACTTCCAGCCAAGCTTTCTGTACCCAGCCAAATTGTCCTTTAAAACTAAGGAAGATATTCAAATTTTCACAGACAAACAAATACTTAAAGAATTTGTCAACAAGAGACTGACCCTACAAGAAATACTAAAGGAACTTCTGGCAGTTGAAAAAAAAAAGGACAGGAGAAGGAGGTCTGGAGGAGGGCACAGAATTTGAGAGTATCAGTAACGGTAACTTAAAGGATTAAAAGAGGAAGAGGGAAAAGAACATATCAATCTTATAAATAAAATCCAAAAGATAAGATGGTGGATTCAAGAAACCCCTTTTCAGTAATAGCTTTGAATGTTAACAGACTAAACTTACCAATTAAACTTACCAATCTACCAAAAAGATTGGCAGAATGGATAAAGAAATATAATCCAGCTATATGCTGCTTACAAGTGACTCATCTTAAATACAAGGATACAAACAGATTGAAAAGAAAGGACGGAAAAAGGTTTTCCATGCAAGTTGTAAGCAAAAGAAGGCAGGAGTAGCTATACTAGTATTGGACAAAATAGACTTTAAACATAAAGACATCATAAGAAACAAAGAAGGAGACTGTACATTAATTAAAGAGACAATTCACCAAGAAGAAAAAACAATCATAAATGTTTATGCTCCCAATCAAGGAGCTCCAAAGTACATGAAACAGACATTGGCAAAACTGAAGGGAACAGTAAATATTTCAACAATAATAGCAGGAGACTTCAATGAATGACTCTTCTCAATACAGAACACCCAGACAGAAGATCAACAAGGAAATAAAGAAGTAAAACAACTTGCTAAATGAATTAGATCTAACAGATATATATATAGATCTAATATATATATAGGTCACTTCACACCAAAACAGCAGAGCATTCTTCTCTAGTGCTCAAGGAACATTCTCCAGGATAGATCATATGCTGAGGAACAAACAGGTCTTTGTAAATTTAAAAACAATGAAATTATTCAAAGCACTTTCTTTGCTCACAATGGAATGAAGCCAGATATCAATAACCACCAAAGAAAGAGAACACTCACAAATATGTGGAGATTAGACAACACACTCCTAAACAATCAGTGGGTCAAAGAAGACATTGCTAGAGAAATGAGTAGCTATCTGGAGATGAATGAAAATGAGAATACAAATGATCAGAACTTATGAGATGTGACATAGCCTGTGCTGAGAGGGAAATTTATTGCTCTAAATGCCTATATTAAAAAACAACAAAGAGCAAAAATTGAGGGCTTAACTGCTCACCTGGAAGAACTTGAGAAAGAACAGAAAACTAGCCCCAAAGCTAACAGAAGAAGAAAAATAAGAAAGATTAAAGCAGAGTTAAATGAATGGGAGAACAAAAGAAAAATAGAAAGTACCAATGAAATCAAAAGTTGGTTCTTTGAGAAAATCAATAAAATTGACAGGCTACTAGCAAGACTGACAAAAAAAAAGAGAGAGGATGCAAATATAACAAAATCAGACATGAGAAGGGATGTATTACCACAGATCATGAAGAAATAAAAGAAATCATAAGAGGATCCTATGGAAAACAATAGCCAACAAACTAGACAACTTAGATGAAGTGGACAAATTCATGGAAACACACAAACAAGCTACACTGTCTCAGGAAGAAATAGAAGATCTCAACAAACTAATCACATGTAAAGAGATCCAATCAGTCATCAAAAATCTTCCATCGAAGAAAAGCCCAGGGCCAGATGGCATCACAGGGCAATTCTATCAAACATTCCACAAAGAACTAACACTAATCCTGCTGAAACTTTTCCAAAAATTGAAGGAATAAAAGAACTCTACCTAACTAATTTTATGAAATTATGAAGCTATCTGATTTTAATACTAAAACCAGGTAAAGATGCCATAAGAAAGGAAAACTACAGGCCAATCTCCCTAATGAACACAGATGCAAAAATTTTCAAAAAATATTAGCAAATCAAATCCAACAAAACATTAAAAGAATTATACACCATGACCAAATGGGGTTTATACTAGGAACACAAGTGTTCTAGTTTGCTAGCTGCCAGAAGACAATATACCAGAAACAGAATGGCTTTAAAAAGGGGAATTCAGTTAGTTGCTAGTTTACAGTTCTAAGGCTCAGAAAATGTCCCAGCTAAAGCAAGTCTATAGAAATGTCCAATCTAAGGCATCCAGGAAAAGATACCTTGATTCAAGGAGGTCGATGAAGGTCAGGGTTTCTCTCTCAAGTGGAAGGGCACATGGCAAAAAGAAAAAACATTGATTGCAATGATAGAAAAAGTTTATTCCTTCTAACTTCCTATGTTATGGAGCAGCTAGAAGGAAAAATCTGAGAGGATCATATGGTAGTCCAGGACAAACTCCGGGATCTGTCCTGTAACTACTTGTTAAAGAGCATTGCTTTTTCTTTCTTTGCTTTGTATATACGTTATATTATGCAATAAAAAAGTTTAAAAAAATCTATTGATCTATATATCTATCCTTGTACCAGTACCATGTTTGCTGGTACTTTGAAATAAGCTTTCGAATCAGGAAGAATGAGACCTCCAACTTCTTTTTTTCTCAAGATGTCTTTGGCTATTTGGGGCCCCTTACTGTTCCAAGTAAATTAGATAATTAGCTTTTTCATTTCTGCAAAGTAGGCCATTGTAATTTTTATTGGGATTGCATTGATTCTGAAAATCAATTTGGGTAGAATTAACATCTTAACGATATTTAGCTTTCATTTCATGAACATGGATCTTAAGGTAAATCTAAACTGCTCATTGCTAGTGAGTAACTGGTTTTTGCATGTTTAGTTTGTATCCTGCCACTCTGCTGAATTTATTTATTAGTGTGATTGCTTTCTTGTAGATTTTTCAGATCTCTCTCTGTATAAGATCATGTCATCTACAAATAGTGAAAGTTTGACTTCTTCCTTGTGAATTTGGATGACTTTTTCTTTCTCTTGCTTAACTGCTCTGGCTGGAACTAAAAACACAATGCTGAACAACAATATGTCAGTGGGCATCTTTGTCTTGTTTACAATATGAAGGGGGACGCTTTCAATTTTTCACCATTGAGTAGGATGTTAGCTGTGGGTTTTTTGAATATGCCCTCTATTATACTGAGGGCATTTCTTTCTATTCCTATTTTTGCAGTGTGTTTTTGATCAAGAAAATATGCTGGATTTTCTCAAAGCTCTTTTCTGCATCAGTTAAGATGATCATGTGATTTCTCCCCATTGATTTGTTAATGTGGAGTATTAAATTCATAATTTTCTTATGTTGAACCATCATTGCATACCTGGGATTAAAACTACTCGATAGTGGTATATAATTCTTCTAATGTGCTGTTGGTTCTTATTTGTAAGTATTTTCTTAAAGATTTTTACATCTATATTTATTAGATGTGTCTGTGATTTTCTTTTCTTGTGGTATACTTATCAGACTTTGGTATTAGGTTATGTTGGTCTCATAGACTGAGCTAGGTAGTACCCCCTTGTGTTCAATTTTTTGGAAATGTCTGAGCAGAACTGGTATTAATTCTTCTTGGAACGTTTGGCAGAATTCACCTGTGAATCCATCTGGCCTTGGACTTTTATCTGTTGGGTAGGTGGCAACAATGATTCAATTTCTTTATTTTTAATTGGTCTGTTTAGATCTTCTATTTCTTCTAGAGTCAGTCATTATAGGTTGCTTACGTGTTTCTAGGAATTTGTCCATTTCATCTGGGTTGCCTAATTTGTTGGCATTCAGTTGTTTATAGTATCCTCTTATGGTGGTTTTTCAAAATTTTTATTTTTATTAAAACTGACTACACCCAAAGTTATCAAAATTTTAATCCCTGAACACTATTTAACCTAGCTTCCTATTCTATATATTATTGATTGAATGTGTCCAAAATTTAGCTCTATATTTATCGAAGCACAAAGTATTCTAAATCACCACAAACTGAGTTTTAGTTAAAATAATTGAGGTACATACATAGAGTAGAACACATGCAGTCATTAAATCCTAAGTAGATAGACATTTTACACATGGAAAAGTGCCCATCATATAATAAATAAGCATACATGATTCACAGCATAACAGGAATAGCAGAAAACTAATCTCAATATTACTTAGAAAAATCTACAAAAAACAAACAACTAACATCATACTTAATGTGGAAATGCTGAATATTTTCCTCATAGGATCAGAAATACACAGGCAACTATTCTCTTCGGTTTTATTCAGCATTGTATTGGAAGTCTTCGCCAATGCAATAAAATAGGAAAAAGAAATATAAGGCAAAGAATTGAAAGGAGAGATTTTTTTTTTCCTTAAGTGATGTGCAATTTAAACTCCAAAGTATTTTGCCTAATTCCAACATTCTGGTAGTTGATAAATATGCATTAGTCTCAGGATAAATATATTTCACAAATGTATAAGTTTGAATAATTTTTTCTGAGTCCTTGAATTTTCAGAATTTTTTTTTTCTTTTTTATCATATGGTAGTTGTGGTAGTTAGGTTCAGGTGTTAACTTGGCCAGGTGAAGGTGCCTAGTTCTATTGCTGTGGACATAAACCAATGGCATGTGAACCTCATCTGTTGCTGATTACATCTGCTGTCGTCTAGGCGGTGTGCCTGCTGCAATGAATGATGTTTAATTGGCTGGAAGCTTAAATGAGAGAGGTCAACATAGCACAGCCCAAGCAGCTCAGCATACCTGATCTCAGCACTTGCAGCTCAGCCCAGGCCTTTGGAAATGCAGAAAGGAATCATAGGGGAAAAGTTGTTGGAACCCAGAGTCCTGGAAAGAAGGCCAGCAGAGATCACCCTGTGCCTTCCCATGTAAGAGAGAACCTCAGTTGAAAGTTAGCTGTCTTTCCTCTGAAGAACTGTAGCTAAATAACCCCCCTTTTGTTAAAAGCCAATCCATCTCTGGTGTGTTGCATTCCAGCAGTTAGAAAACTAGAACAGTAGTTTAAATTATCCTTATTGGAAGCTTTACAAGTTCCACAGCATGTTCCAGTACATATTTCTCCCAAAACACATACAGAATTCCAACCATAAGTTTGCTTTACCTTAAATAATGGAAACAGATTATTACATAAACACATCAAATGAGAAAATAAATCTGAGGCCACAGCACATAAAAGTTAGAAAGAGGAATATTAATACCTAATGTACACCCATCAGTAATGGCATTCCTTTAGTTAATTTTTTGCATTTCCACTTTGCCAATCCTTCTAATAATATTGGAATCAAACTTCTGCTTGATAGATTCTTTCAGTAGTCATGCATTTCAACAGAGCTTTATTGAAAGCAACAATGTAGAAATGCTTCTGACATTACCCACTTCCAAAAACATTTCTTAATTTGTTTCCATCATTCCTCACTATATTACTAGGCACATTTTTATTCTTCTTTCCTTGCTTATGCCTTGGACTAGCTTTTGAAAGTAGTTCCTTATTTCATCTTTTAATAGGATATATATATCAAACTTGAGTATATGATTTATCATATATTTCAATTCAAGGTTTTTAAATAATTTCTCGCTACATCTTCCTCAACCTTCATCAGTTAGTTCACCAATTTATGATTCCACTGTGCTCAAATATAAATGCAGAATTGAAAACAGGGCCTCACAGTGGTATTGCAAACTACAGTTTCTTCTCATGACTGTATAATATGAAACATCTTAAATATATTCCAATATTTGAGAATTTTAGAGAGGAAATTTATTGAAAAACTTAAAGTTAAGTCATGTCTCTAACTGCCCTTTCAATTGGTAAATTATTCATTTCAAGTCTTTCTGATTATTTTTTAAATGTTTCCCTTATATCTTGGTTTGCACAAAGGTAACTTATTAGAATCTAGTCCTGATATCTAACTCCCTGACTTCATAAATGAGAAACATAATGTCAATGACTTCCAAATTAATACATAGTTTGCATTGCTCAAAGAATTTGCACCAGTATAGGATATTATTCCCAAATCCCCAGGTTTTAGAGGAGGAGCAAGTTCACTGAGGTGGGGTAACATCTTCAAAGAAATGAAAGACAGTCAATGAAGAATTCTATGTACAACTAAACTTGCCTTCCAGCACAAAGTACAAATTATGATATTTGCAGAACTAAGACAGAGAGATCTGTGATTAGCAGACCTGCTTCAGAAGAAATAGAAACTAGCATTCTTCTTCCTGTTGAAATGAAATGATACTGGATGATAACTTCTATCCACATGAAGAAATAAATAACATGCTCTCTTAGATTCCTGGATGCTATGATGAATATCACACAATGGGTTGGTTTAAACAATGGGAAATTAGTTCACAGTTTTAGAGATGAGAAGACTTGCTTCCTGCAGGATTCACAGAATTCTAGCTGACTGACAGTTCTTGGATTACATGGTTTATCCATCACATGGTACTGTCCTCTTTCTCTTCTGGGTTCTGTTGACTTCAAGCTTTACCTCTGCCTCATGGAGGAGGTAGACTTCTCTATAAGGCCTCCAGTAATAGCATTAAGGCCACCCTAATTCAGATGGCCACAACTTAACTAAAAATAATATCTTCAAAAAGTCCTATTTACAATGGGTTCACACCTACAGGAATGGATTAAGATTGAGAACATATTTTTCTCTGGGGTACATAACTCTGTTTGCCACAACCAGTAAAGGTAACTACATAGCTATTACAAAAGACAGCACATCTTATTTTTGTTTATAACACATTTCCTCTCCAATATTTCTTAAACAGCAATTGCATAAAGCAACAACATTCAAGCCATGTTGACTGGATTTAAACTATGAAGATGTAATTATTGTAACAGAATAGTACAAAGGAGGAAGGAGGCAACAATGATATGTTGGAGCAAAGTTTTGGTATACTACTAAAATTACATTAGCATCAATCCAAACTATATTATTTTCAGTTAAGATGTTATTTGCAATCCCCTGGACAACTAATTAAGAACTCACTCAAACAAAGAGTATCAAAATATATATATAATAGAATAGTTCTCACTTGCCATACCAGAGACCCAGGTTTTATTCCTCGTGCCTGCATGCAGAAAAAAAAAACAAAAAACTGGAACTAACAAACAAGTACAATGATGAAGCAAGATATAAAGGTACATGGAAAATTCAATTGCATTTCTATTCACTAGCATGAACAATTCAAAATCAAAATTAAGAAAAAAGCCCAATCATAATCACACGGAAAAGGATAAGATGCCTAGCAGTAAGTTTAACAAAAGAAATGTCTACTTGTACACTGAAACTACAAAATGTTTAAAGAAATTAAGGAAGATCTAAAAAGACATCACATGTTCATGGATCATAAGATGAATTGTTAAGATGGCAATACTCCCAAATTGAACTATAGATTCAGAGCAATACCTATCAAAATTCACCTTTTGCATAAATTGACAATCTTACCTAAAATATATGTAGAAATAGCAAAAATATCTTGGAAAAAAGTAAAAAAGACAAACTTAGAACACTTATATTTCCCCAATTTCAAAACTTACTAAGAAGCTACAGTGATCAAGATGGTGCAATACTGGCACAAAGACAGGGATATAGATCAACGTAAATGATCTATAATTAATGCAAAGCAGTGTAAACTATATATAATATCTCTATAATTGACAGTCCACTTATTATCAATGGATTTTTGGCCAAAGAATCTATAGAATTCAATGGGGAAATACATAGTGCTGGGACAACTGGATATCCATATGCAAAAGAATGAAGTTATACTTCTACCTCACATCATAAAGAAAATTAACTCAAAATAGGTCAAACAACTAAATGTAAGAATTAATACCACAAAATTCCTAGTAGAAAACATAGAAGTAAAGCTCTTATTTAATTTTCCAATGGTTTCTTAGATACAAAAACCAAAACATGAACAATAAAAATAAATTGAGAAGAGAGAACAAGATGGAGAAGCTGAGAAAAGAAAGCCACAGAAAATAGAGAAACCACTGAAGCCAGAAGGTGGAAGCACAGAAACCTGGAATAGAAGGGAGAGACCAGTAGACGACATGTGCCTTGCCACCTGACAGAGGAGTCCAGACATTCTCTGATGATACTTTGATTTGGACATATTCATGACTTCAAAACAGATCTGCACTGCTTGATTTTAAAAAATATCTGAAACTGGTGATGTCATCAACATGGCGATAAAAATAGCTACTGAAAAACTCTCGCCGAGATTCAACATAAAAAAAGGATAATTCTGAATCGTTCAGAACTCTGGAGGAAGATAAAGACTGGAGAAGGACCCTACAAATGTAGGATTGAAGAAAGATAAAAATACCAGGCAGGAAATGTCAGTTCTGGACCAGCCAGTCTTCATGCCTCCTATACATTATAGCAGGGGCATAGAATTAGCAGCCAGGATCCCTACCACCAGGGACACAGAATATAAATTCTATCACAGCATTGAGACAGACCCCCACC
Organism: Tamandua tetradactyla; assembly: GCF_023851605.1. Lineage (NCBI taxonomy): Eukaryota > Metazoa > Chordata > Mammalia > Pilosa > Myrmecophagidae > Tamandua > Tamandua tetradactyla. The sequence continues at coordinate 6,857,791 of NC_135347.1, read as the reverse complement.
ATTTGGAGACCCAGGGGACAGGGGATGGTATTTCAAAGTCCAGGTCATCAGGGGCAAAGAGTTTGTAAAAACATGTGTTTCCAGGCCTGGAATTGAAAGCCCTCCCCACACCCATAAGGGAAATAGCGGCAGATGGCCTGATCCTTGCTGGGGTTTGGCTAGAGATCAGAATGGCTGCGGAGTCCTCTGCCACAAATAAAGTGGTGTACACAGCCCCACACTGAGCCAGATTTTACCCTGCAAAGCGAGGGAACCAGAACTCTACAGTTTCAGCCCCACCCAATCACACACAGCCGGGGCACCAAATGTAAACAGTTTCTGAGGACAATTAAGTTACTAAACAGCACCATCTGCTGGGAAGACCAGAATGTGCAAGGGAATTGAAGGGCTCTAAAGAGACTATCCAGAACTAGGACCATGAGAGCTGATCTACACCCCATGCACAGGAATCTGCCCTAACTGTTAAAGCAATGCCCCAAAACAAACCACGATTTTGCTGGCTGGTGAAAAACAGAACACCACTGGGAGCCAGCAGACTTGTTTACTGACAAACAGACACCTTGCTGTGGTTCCCAGTGCCTCACTCTCAACTCTGACACAGGCTACTGTGGGTGCTTGGGTTATGGGGCGAGACTGGGACAGAGCCAACAGAGATGAACAAATAGAGAACAAAGCCAACCAACATGAAAACCCTAGGTGAAAGAGATAAAATAACCCCCAGAATAAACTCAGCAAGAAAACAAGATGCCTGGACAGTAAAAAATATCATGACTCATACTAGGAACCATGAAGATATGACCCAAGCAAAGAAACAAACACCTCAACTGAGATACAGGAGTTGAAACAACTAATTAAAGATCATCAAAGAAATCCCCTAAATCAATTCAATTCAATGGAGGAAAATGTGTAAAAAGAGATGAAGGATATAAAAAGAACACAGGGTGCCCATACAGAAGAACTTGAAGCTTGAGAATACAAATGGCAGAATTTATGGGAACGAAAGGCGCAATGGAAGAGATGAAAAATGCAATGGCGAAATAGAATAACGGATTTGAATAGGCAGAAGAAAGGATTAGTGGACTAGAAAACAAGATCTAAAATTCTATACACAAAAGAAAAAATCAGGAAAGGAATGGAAAAATTTTAGCAGGGTCTCAGGTACTGAATGACAACATGAAATGCAAAAAATATGTGTGTTATGGGTGCCCTAGAAGGGAAAGGGGACAGAAAGAATAGTGGAGAAAATAATCACTGAAAACTTCTCAACTCTTAATGAAAGACATAAAATTACACATCTAAGAAGCATAGCATACCCCAAACAGAATAGGTACAAATAAACCTACTTCAACATACTTACTAATCAGATTGTCAACTGTCAAGGATAAAGAAAGAATTCTGAAAGCAGCAGAGAAAAGCAGTCTATCACAAGGAAAGCTTAATAAGAATAAGTGCAGCTCTCATTGCAGAACCTGTGGAGGCGAGAAGGCAGTGGTATGATATATTTTCGTTACTGAAATAGAAAAACTGCCAACCAATAAATCTTTATTCAGCAAAACTGTCCTTCAAAAATAAGGGGAAGTTTAAAATGTTTGCAGATACTGAGAGTTCATAAACAAGAGATCAACTCTACAAGAAATTCTAAAGGAAGCACGTAGGTAGATAGGAAAAGACAAGACAGAGAGGTTGGAGAAGAGTGTAGAAGTGAAAATGAGGAGTAAGGGTAACTAACAGAGTCAAAAGAGAGATTAAAAAAAAAGACAGATAAAATTCAAAAGAAACAAAGTTTAAGAAAATACTGCCTTATAGTAATTACATTAAATATTAATGGATTAAACTCCCTGTCCTGGTTTGAAAATATTATGTACTCCAGAAAAGCCATGTTTTAATTGTAATCCAATCTTGTGGGGGGATCCATTTCTTTTAATCCTGATTCAATACTATAGGTGGAAATTTTTTATTAGATAATCTCTACGGAGATGTGGCAGGCCTAAATGTGGGTGTGACCTTTTGATTATATGGAGATGTCACTCCATCTATTCCAGGTAGGTCTTGATCAGTTAACTGGAGTCCTTTAAAAGAAGAAACATTCTGGGGAGAGAAGAGCTGACACAGATGCTGACACTTGGAGAACAAAGACACAGATGTTTGAGATGCTTCTAGTACTGCAGATGTTTCCATGAGATGTAAGCAAGCCAGAATCTGGAGAGAGCCAAGGGAAGCCAAAAGATGAAAATCAACCCTGGAGAAGCAAAGGGAGAATGCCTCAGAGGAAAAGAGGCTGAAAGCATGGAGCCAAAAAGCAAGGGACTAGCAGATGCAAGGGGCCAGCAGATGCTTGCCACATGATTTTCCAGCTGACAGAGATGTTCAAAAGATGAGACAACGAACAAGACATCAGTGTGGTAGTTAGGTTCAGGTGTCAATTTGGCCAGGTGATGAGTCCCTATTGGAATTAAATCATCAATATGTGACATTCATCTATGACTGATTACTTTTGCGGTCTGCTAAGGGGAATGCATTCTGCAATGAATAAAGTTCAATTTAATTAGCTGGAGGCATAAAAGAGAGTGGTCTGAAGGGAGTTCAACACAGCTCAACAAACCTCATCTCAGACCAGATGTTTGGAGACGCAGAAGGGAATCGCCTTGGGGAAAGCCATTGGAACCCAGAAGCCAGGAGAGAAGGTCAACAGACATCGCTGTGTATTTCCAATGTATTAGAAAGCCTTGATGAAAGTTAGCTGCCTTTCCTCTGAGGAACTATAAATTTTAACTAAAAAGATCCCCTTATTAAAAACCAGTCCATCTGTGGTGTGTTGCATTCTGGATGCTTTAGCAAACCAAGTAACTGGCCTTCCTTGAATTAAGGTATCTTTCCATGGATGTCTTTGTTTGCACATTTTTATAAGCTTAGAGCTGTATACTTGCAACTTATTAAATTCCCTTTTTAAAAAGCTGTTCCATTTCTGGTGCACTGCATTCCAGAAGCTTACAAACTAATATTCTCCCCAATAAAAAGATATAAATTGGCAAAAGGATATAAAAAACAGGATCCAACTTTAAGCTGTCTACAAAAGACTCACTTAAGACCCAAGGACAAAAACGGGTTGAAAGTGAAAGGTTGGGAAAAGGTATTTCATGAAAACAACGAGAAAAGAGTGGTGGTAGTTATATAAATATCAGACAAAGTAGACTTCAAATGTAAAACAATTAAAAGGACAAAGAAGGACACTATATATAAATAAAAAGGAGAATCCATAAAGAAGACAGAACAATCATGAATATTTATGCACAAAGCCAAAAAAAAAAAAAACCAAAATACATGAGGCAAACACTGGCAGCACTGAAGGGAGCAGTAGACACCTCTACAATAGTAAGACACTTCAATACACCACTCTCATCAATAGATAAAACACCTAGAGAAAGAATTAATAAAGAAACAGAGGTTTTGAATAAAATGATAAATGAATTAGGCTTAACAAACATTTACAGAACATTGAACACAGAAACAGCAGGATAGACATTTTTCTCATGTGCTCATGGATCATTCTCAAGGACAGTCCACATGTTTCACAAAGCAGGTCTCATTTAATTTAAAAAGATCAAAATTATACAAAGCACTTTCTCCAATCATAATGGAATGAAATTGGAAATCAATAACAGGCAGAAAATTCACAAATATATGGACACTAAACAACACACTCTTAAACAACCAGTGGGTCAAGGAAGAAATTGCAAGAGAAATCAATAAATGTCTTGAAGCAAATGAAAATAAAAACACAAATTTTTTTTGTGTCAAAATTTACAGTATAGAGCAAAGGCAGTGTTGAGAGGGAAATTTATTGCCCTAACGACCTATATTAAAAAATAAGAGAGATAAAAAATCAAGGAATTAACTGTTTATCTGGAGGAATTAAAGAAAGGCCAATAAACTAACCCTAGAGCAAACAGGAGAGAAATAACATAGATTAGAGGAGAAATAAATGAAATTGAGAACATGAAAACAATAGAGAGAATCAATAAAACCAGAAGCTGGTTCTTTGAGAAAATCAATAAAATCAATGAACCCTTGGCAAGACTGACAAAGGAAAAAATAGAGAGGATAGAAATAAATAAATGGGAGGGGGCACATAACTACTGACACCACATAAATAAATGAGATAATGAGAGGATATTATGAGCAACTACATACTAACAAACTGAATAACTTTAGACGAAACAGACAACTTCTTAGAAAAGCATGAACAACCAACATTGACTCAAGAAGAAACAGAAGACTTCAACAAACCAACCACAAGAAATGGAATTAGTCATCAAAAACTCCCCCAAAAGGAGCTTCATGAAACACGAAGCCAGGAGAGAAAGCTAGCAGACATCACCATATGCCCTCCCAGCTGAGAGAGAAACCCCAAACATCATCAACTTTTCTTAAGTGAAGGTAACCTCTTGTTGGTGCCTTACTTTGGACATTTTCACAGCCTTAGAATTGTAAACTTGCAATTTAATAAACTCCCTTTTTAAAAGTCAAAAAAAAAAAGTCCCCAAAAAGAAAAGTCCAAGACAAGATTGTTTCACATGTGAATTCTACCAAGCATTCAAGAAAGATTTAGGACCAATCCTGCACCAACTCTTCAAATAAAATGACGAGGAGGAAAAGCAAACTAACTCATTCTATGGAGCCAACATCACCCTAATATTAAAGGTAAGCAAAGATACTACAAGAAAAGAAAATTACAGACCAATCTCTAATGAATATAGTAGCAAAAATCCTCAACAGTATACTTGCAAATGAATCCAGTAGCACAATAATAAAAGTATATGCCATGGCCATGTGGATTTTATTCCAGGTATTTAAGGGTGGTTCAACACAAGAAAATCAATTAATGTAATATACCACATCAATAAATTAAAGAGGAAAAACCACTTATCATCTCAATTGACGCAGAAAAGGCACTTGACAAAATTCAACATCCTTTCTTCTTGAAAATGCTTCAAAGGATAGGAATAGAAGGAAACTTCTTCAATATAATGAAGGGAATAGATGAATAACCCACAGCTAACATTATCCACAGTGGGAAAGACTAAAGGTTTTCAACCTCTAAGACCAGGAACAAGACAAGGATGCTCACTGTCACAATCGTTATTCAACATTCTGCTGGAAGTTCTAGCTAGGGGAATTAGGCAAAAAATAAATAAATAAAAGGCATCCATATTAGAAAGGAAGAAGGAAAGCATTCAGTGTTTGCAGATTATACAATCCTATATGTAGAAAATCCTGAAAAATGTACAGTTAAAACTACTAGAGCAAAAAATGAGTACTGCAAAGTGGTAGGATAGAAGATAAACATGCAGAAATCAGTAGTTTTTATGCACCAGCAATGTGAGAAGGAAATCAAGAAAAAAATCCATTTATAATAGCAACCTAAAAAATCAAATATTTAGTAATAAATATAACCCAGGACATAAAAGACCTATACACAGAAAGCTATTAAACACTACTAGGAGAAATCAAGAAGACCTAAATAAATGGAAGTCATACTTTGTTCAGGGATTGGAAGAGTACATATGGTTAAGATGTCAATTCTACTCAAATTGATTTATAGATTTAATACAATACCAATTAAAATCTCACAACTTCCTTTGCAGATATTAAAAAAAACACTAATCAGATTTATTTGTAAGGACACTATGGCCCCAAACAACCAAAAATATCTAGAGAAAGAAAAATGAAGTGGGAAGTCTGGCACTATATGACTTTAAAGCATATTACAAAGCTGCAGTGGTCAAAACGGCATAGTACTGGTGTAAAGAGACACACTGACCAAGGAATTGAATTGAGCATTCAGAGGTGGACCCTCCCATCTATGGCCAATTAATCTTTGCTGAAGTGGTCAAGTCAAGTCAACTGGGACAGAGCAACCTTCATGGACAACTAGACATCCATATTCCAAAGAATGAAAGAGGACCCCATCTCACACTTTACACAAAAATTAGCTCAAAATGAATCAAAGACCCAAACATTAAACCTAAAAACATAAAACATTTAGGGGAAAATATAGGGAAATACCTTACGGATCTTGAGATAGGTGGTGGTTTCCTAGAGCTTACATGCAAAGTGCAAGTAATGAAAAAAGAAAAAGATAAATGGGGCTCCTCGAAACTGAATACTTTTTCACATCAAAAGACCTTGTCAGGAATGTAAAAAGACAGCCTACACAATGGGAAAAATATTTGAAAACCACATATCAGATAAGGGTTTATTAACCAGAATATATAAAGAGATACTACACCTCAACAACAAAGAGACCAATATTCCAGTTTTAAGTTGGGCAAATGACACGGATAGACACTTTTCCAAAGAGGAAATACAAATGGCTCAAAAACTTATGAAAAGATGCTCAACTTCACTAGTGACTAGGGAAATGCAAATCCAAATGAAATATCATATCACACCTAGTAGAATGGCCATTATGAAAAAAAAACAAACAGAAAACTACAAGTGCTGAAGGATGTGGAGATAGAGGTACTCTCAATCACTGTTGGTGGAAATGCAGAATGGTACAACCACTCTGGAAGGTGGTTTGGCAATTCCTCAGGAAGCTAAATACAGAACTGCCATATTATCCTCCAATCCCATTACTAGGTATATATTTGGAAGAGCTGAAGGCAGGGCATGGAATGGACATTTGCACACCAATGCTACCACAGCATTTTTCATGATTGCCAAGAGATGTAAACAGCCTAAGTGTCCATCAATGGATCAGTGGATAAACAAATTGTAGTCTATACGTACAATGGAATATTACACAGCTGTAGGACAGAATAAAGTCATGAAGCATGCAACAATGTGAACAACCTTGAGGACATTATGTTGATGAAATAAACCAGAAACAAAAGGACAAATATTGTCTGGTTTCACAAATAAGAATCAACTATAATGAGAAAATTCTGAGAGGTAAAGTTGAGAATAGAGGTTATTAAGAGATAGAAAGAGGGTAGAGTTTGAACACTTGATGCTGAAGGAGTACAGAACATGCACAGGATTGTTTTGTAAAGATTGAGAAATGGATACCACAATACTATGTGAATGTTGCAAAATATTGTATGTATAATGAAGATAAGTGAAGGCAAGTAAAGTTGAAAAAGGAAGGCTAGGAGCATTTATGACACCAGAAGGAAGGAAGGGGGATAAAAACCGGGTCTGTATAGCATAGAAAAATCTAGACTAGACAATGATAGTGATTAAAAGTACAATTTTTATTGTAAGAATATTTTTACTTGAGGGAGAACAATTGAATGCCACCATTTAAGATGTTAAAAATGGATGGTATGCAGAAAAAGTACAATTAATGTAAACTGTGGTCTATGGTTAATAATAATTTGTAGTGTTTTTCCATTAACTGTAAAAAAGGCAATATAATGCTAAATGTCAATAAGAGGTGGATATAATGGAGGGGTAAGGGATTCTTGTTTCTTTCTTTTTTTCTTTTCTCCTCTTCTCTCTTGTGGAATAAATGGAAATGTACTCATACATACTGAGGTGGTAGATGCATTACTATGTGATTATACCTGGAGCCTTTGATTGTACACTTAGGATGGATTGTATGGTGTGTGAATAAAACTGTTTAAAAATAAACAGAAGGATACAAGAAGAGGAGAAGATATGAAGCGAGAGAACCTATTCACTGTTTGTTGGAAAGTAGAATGGTGCAGATCTTCGGGAGGGCAGTGTAATGGTTCCATAGGAGGCTAAGTATAGGGTTGTCATATGATCCTATAACCCCATTATTAAACAGAGACTTGGAAAAACTGAAAGAAGGAACATGAATAGATATTTTCACACTGGTGTTTATGGTTGCATTATTTATGATTTGTAATGGATGGAGGTCACCTAAGAGTATGTTGGCTGATGAACCAAAGGGCGAATTGTGGTGTATACATACAATGGACTACTGAGTTGCCTCAGGAAGGAATGAAGTTGGGTGGCATGCAACTAGATGAATCAACCTTGAAGACATCATGTTGACTGAAATAAGCCAGAAACAAAAGGACAAAAAAAATATGGTATTGTTAATATGAACTAGCTATAATGAAAAAACTCTGATAATTAAATTTGAGCGCATAGGTTATCTGGGGGTAGAAGATGGGCAGAAATTTTGGCAATCAATGTTTAAGGAGTACAAAATGTTCAATTAGCTCATTGTAAAGTTTCCTAGATTGTAAGGTCTTATAGCAGTCACATCTATACCTGAGTTTCAACTGCTACTTATAAATTCTGAGATTCTGTGCTTTGTGTATATAATATGGTAGCTCCTTGGAACACTGGGTATTTGTGTGACACCTGAGACTCAGAGTTAGAGTCTGCAGCTCTGAAAGTCTTCATTACCCCATACAGCAACTGTGAAAGAAGCTGAAAAAGAGATCAGTCTCCAATTAGAGATATGAATGAAGCAGATCTGATTAGGATTAAGGTAAACAGTAAAGGATGATAAAGATTATGTTTTAAAACTTGAACTTCTGTGTGAGACCTAAGGAAGAGATGTTTATTTTGTCCACAATTTAAATTTTCTATAGCACACTATCTAATTTAACCTGTCTGGTCAGTTTACTTAAGCAACCTAACTACAAGGAATGAACTCTTATTGTTCTGTACAAGTTAATTTAATGCCCAGATACATTCTAGAGTATTTTGGGAAGAAAATTTTTTAAAAAATGTATTTTCAAAGCTACTTTGAGGGACTGGGGAAGATTGTGGAACAATTAAACTTCCCCACCTGGGGATTTCCTGATATTCTCTCAGGCATTAGGGAATCCAAATTTAATAAGCCAAACCCTCAATCTTGAGGCTTGCTCTTATGAAACCTATTTCTGCAACAGTAAAGTTAGGCCTACATATAATCATGCCTCAAGAATCAACCCCAGAGAACCTCTTGTGTTGCTTAGATGTGGTCTCTCTTTAAGCCAACTCTGCAAATAAACTCATTACCCACCCCCTTACATTGAACATGACTCCCACGGGTGCAAGTCTTCCTGGCCACATAGGAAATGACTGCCAGAGATCAGCCTGGCACTGGAATCTTGGGATTAAGAATGCCTTCTTGATTTAAAGGGGGGAAGCAGCTAAGATATTTCAAATACAGCAAGAAGTCATTCTGGAAGTTATTCTTAGGCAAGCTTTAGCCAGATATTGCAAATTACCACAGTATACCATGCCCCAATAACAGTATTCCTGAAGACCCTAGGGAGTGCTCTGGGCTATATCTAAGTTTCTATAAAAGTTTTTCTCAGTAAGTTTTTTTTTTCAAAAACATAAGCCTCTAAGCCAGATAAGTCTTGAAACCCAGAGGTATCTGTCTCGCCAAAAACATCAACCATTTTCATTCCTCCGTCCCATAAGGTTAACTCTCATTTCCAGCATGATGAAGTTACAATGGTCATTTCCCGGTTATCCCTGAAGATTGAAAGAAAGATCAAATGAGAGGAAGAAAGTGCAGCTGTGAAACTAGGATTGAACAAATGACTGTAACTACTGATTTATCATTTAGATATTTCTTTTTAGTGTCTAGGGTTTTAGAATAGCCGAATGGAAACATCTGAAGTTTTTGAACTATAATCCTGTAGCCCTGATCTTTGATAAAAATTATATAACTGCAAAAACAAGTCAGTTGCCCATGCTTGTATGGCTCTACTTCTGGATATATATATATATATATATATATATATATATCAATATATATTTATGTGTCAATACTACACTGTCTTAGTTAATCTACCTCTATGATAAGGCTTAAAATTGGGTTGACTGCAATGCTAGTGGTTAATAAAAGGGATAGGTAAGGGGTATGGGATACAAGATGTTTGAGGTTTTCTTTTTATTTCTTTTTCTGGAGCAATGCAAATGTCCTAAAAATGATTATGGTGATGAATGCACGACTATGATGATACTGTGTAACCAGTGATTGTACACTTTGGATGGATTATATGGTATGTGAATATATCTCAGTGAAACTGCATTAAAAATAAATTGAAATATTTATCAAAATTAAGTACATCCATGGACACAATCAAGAAAGTGGAAACAACCCATACTATGGGAAAAATATATTTTCAACTCATGTATCTGACAAGGGATTTGTATTCAGAAACACAAAAATACTCTTATACCTCAACAGCAAGAAGGCATTAACCCAAATAAAAATGGACAAAGGATTTGAATAGATATTTCTCAAAAGAACATATACTAATGGCCAATAAATATAAGAGATGCTCAACAGCATTAGTTATTAGGGAAATGCAAATTAAAAAACACTGAGATCACTTCACACTCACTAGGAAGTCTAAAATCAAATAGATACACAATAACAAGAATTGGCAAAGAGGTGGAGATTTTGAAACCCTCCCTCAAAAACTGCTTGGGGAAATGTAAATTGGTGCATCAACTTTGGAAAACAGTATAGCAGTCCCTGAAAATAGTAAACATAAAGTAACCACATGACCCTGAAATTCCACTACTAGGTATATAAACAAAAGAAAACATATCTACATAATTTATACATGAATAGTCACAGCAACATTATTCATAATGGTAAAAAGTATGCAAACAACTCAAACAGCTGTGAACTATTAAAGGGATTAAAGATGTCTATCCAAACCATGGAATATTATACAGCCATAAAAATGTATGAAGTACTAACACGTGCTATAACATAGATTAAGCTTGAAAGCATTATGCTAAGTGAAAGAAGTCAGTCTCAAAAAAACACCTGTTAAAAAAAATAACACCGTTATATGATTCCATTTCAAAGAAATGATCAGTATAGGCAAATCTATAAAGACAGACAAAGTAAATTAGTGATTACCTTAAGCAAGCATGTACAGGAGGTGATGGTGGTGGTGGGAAAGGAAAGGTATTGGGCATGATGGGGGGCAGCAGCAGAAGGGAATGGGCTATAACTGCTAATGTATTTATTTGGAGGGTTCTTTCTCCAATGATAGAATGTTCTAAAACTACATCTTAGTGATGGATGCATATGGAAGGAAAGGATATGGACAGAGTGGGAAACAGGTTGGAGGGGGAAGTGAGGGGACAAAAGTGGGGGTGAAAGATTTCCCACATAAGTTGAAGACTTATAGTTTCATGACATAAACATAGGTGACATGAGAAAACTCATACTGGACGGAAACCATTTGTCTGACATCTAGGTGGAAAAACTTTAGACACTATTCTGTCATTAGACAACATCAGAGAACTCATTAAATATGTTGTGCATGTGGAGAAGCCTTCAGCCACAATTCTCATTTTTAACCAAAATGAAAGAGCTCACAGAGGAATGTAATTCCCTGTCAACGTAATCAATGTGTAAAAGCTTTATTTAAAATCTATCTTTAAACAACAGGATTGTTGTCTGTAATTACCTGTAATTGATTTCAGATGAGCACACCAAAATGCCTCTCCTATAGATGATGCCCTGAGAAACAGCATGGAATTACACCTCTGCTGATCTGGTTTGTTTCTCTAGGGAATCCTAACACAGGTTGCTACCAAGAGTGAGGTGGTTCTTGAGAAACAGAATCTTAAAAATGGGTTTTCACAATAGGGTTTCTACTCTGATTCAACTCAGAGGTTCTTATGATTCTGTTTCCAATAATCAAGATGACACTGATAGTCCATTGGAGATAAGCAAACTATCACTATTAAATTCTTCAAATTGTGTGCTTATATGAGGTAAGGCTCTAGGTGAAAGTGTTTTTGACACCTTTATGGAGTTTTGTGGAATTAGAAGGTATAATCATGTTGGCTAGTTGTTAGTTACACTGGATACAATCATGAGGGAAAGGGATGAACTGAAGACTTCTAATTTGCAGCTTCAGCTTCATACCAATGATGTAAAAGTTTCCATGTTTGCCCTGAAAGAAAATCTTATTTCCTGTGGTTGCAGACTTGAGATGTCTGAAAACCAGACAGAGATTCATTGTGTGTATAGCAAATTTAAAATGTTAAGTAAACTCTGAACCTTGCTGTGTCTGCTGTTAAAAAAAAAAAAAGTGGGGGATGAATTGTGGAGCAAGAGGTGAGAAGGGGAAAAAGAAATTAAAAGAACGGGGGGGGAGAGGGAAATTAATGGGTAGATGAAAAAATAAATAAATAAGATGCTTCACGACTTTCTCAATTCAGTAATAGGATCCATTCCTCATGCCTTCAGACCCAGAAGTGGTGAATGCTAGTTCAAGTTTAATGCACATGCCTTTTGGTTCTTCTAACATGTTTGTTAATATTCAGTGTGTACATAAAAGCTCCTTACAAGTTTTCAATTTTTAGGGTGACATGAGTTTTCTGTTGGACCCCAAATGATATACAATATAATGATTCATGAGTGAAGAGGGTAAAAGGACAGGATTTTATTAACATAGCAGGATCAATAAATCAAGGTACTTTTGAGAACTAGGACACTAAATAATATTTTTCTAAGCCTCTATTTAAACTACATGAAGTAAAATGGATTTATGAATCAGTTTGTATATTAAAATTGCATCGTATTTCATTGATTCTATTGTCTCATCCATTACTTGAACAAGTTTCACTGACTTGCATTTGTATCAAGAGGATATATTTTGTTGTCATATAAACTGAGAAAGTTCTATTGTATACAATCAGAACTTCCACCTGAGCACTGTTGCCAATGTAGCCAATTTAAAGTATGATATATAGGTACCAGTGAATACATGGCAGAGACAATAAGTAGATAAAGGAAAACCCTGCTCTGGAAGAGGGAGACAGAGACATATGGGGATTTAACAGTAACTGTTTGGGTCAACATCATCCAAACATAGTTTGTTCACATATCTTCTATATTTTAACACATCTCTTGAGCAATTACTTGATTATTTTCCTTATATTGGATTCAGCCTTTTCAAAGTCAACCAAGAGCAAGATTACTTTTTCATTGAACCATTCAAAGTATGTGACCTAATGCCTTTAATAGACTCCTTAACAGATAGTCAAGAAAAAAAAAACTTTCTTGGTAAATAAATAATAGTTCATAGACCATTTTCTCGAAGATAATGATTCATTCATAAGAACTGGAAATTTCAGGGAGCCTATAAAAATTTGTCCTTCATTTGAGCTAGCCTAGTTAATAATTGATTCCATCTCCTGGGGACATAACAAACAAGTTAATATTTATTAACCTAAGGAGTTATAAAACAAGAGTAGTCTTAGATTTCCTTTGACCAATAAGAAGGTATCTGTGCCAGGGCTAGCACTTCATTTGTTCCTCTATCAACCTCACAAGTGAGATGGAATCCATATGGACAGGGAGAAGCTAGAAACATTTAACATGGCAAAATTTTTGATATTTTTTTATTGCTTAGATCAGAATATACTACAATAGGGTTCTGGAATGCCTTCCATTTCATTTCCTTCTCATAATATCTTTAGTAATATCTATTGTTTCACAGTTGTTCAATAATATTGTTCAGAGTCCTAAGTGCTTCTTTGCACTCACTGTCCTGTCAGGTAATTTCATAAATGTTTAATGCTAGTCAACAGTGAAACTGAAAATGAGACCTATTCAAATGAAACTTCATCTTCAAGGGATTCAGCAAAAATGGTGACGATTTGACAACCTTTGTAGGGCCCTCCTGTAGCTTTGGCACTGAGGATGAACAGAAGTTCCCACATTGTCAAGAAATGACTGATTATTCTATAGCTGTAGTAAAAAGAAGCCATCAGAACCAGTTTTTATCTTGCCAATCAATAAATGACCCCTTACTGGAGCCATGGGAACATGTAACCTTGAGAACTGGAATTTAACAATTGAACTTAGCCCAGTGAATGCCACTGCAAGTTCCTTGCAGTGAAAGCACCTTTCTTTAACTCCAGTCAATCAAGAAAGAACTTCACTGCACAGCCACCTTCATGGATGTGTAACCAGCACAGCTGCACATGAACTTGCACTCAGAAGGGCTGCCATACTTGGGGTTAATACTCTATGGTTACCATTTTAATTTACACTTGAATTTCTGTTTCATAAGTCAAGTCTTATGAGACAACGATGTGTTGGAATGGGGTTTGAATACCTGGGTTGCGCTTGGTCCTACCTCCCTCTGCCTCCCCAACATCTCTGAAATGGATTTAAAGGGAGATCATGGAAGAAAAGATCTTTTTCCTGATTTTTGAAAAAGCCCCCCCTTTTCATTTTGCATTGGGAGAGACAAAATTTTTTTAAAAAGCACTATGGTATTAAAAAATGATAATGTATTTGGAATTCCTAAATATGTGGAAAAGGCCTTAATCGACTAGAAGACATAAATAAGTATACAAGAAAGCTAAGAAATAGGGTTTGTTGGAAATATAAGATAAAGTCAAGGGCCAATATGACTTTGCCCCAAATAAAGCTTCTACTCTGCCTTATTTTCTTGAGCTTATCAATCCACCACAACCATTTCTTAGGTGATCAGAAGTATTGAGAAATTCCTTTTGAAATGAATGTTATACATAGGCAATGATTTATATGTTCCGGTTCAGAGAAAAAGAATACAAAATAGAGAAAATATTTTGAGGATTTTATATAGAAAACAAATTCATATTTACCTATTAACTGTTTATAAGCTGAGAGGACAAGTAATTGATACTGTATATTAAATTTTGTTTTGCAGCACTATTAATATAAAAAAAAGTTGAGATATTTTTTATACCTAGAATATGATGAAAACTTACTACTCTTCACTTTCCTTATTTTATTATAAACCTGGGAAATAACCAGGAATAATAACGATACAAAGTGAATGGGATTGTTTCAATGACTAAGAAAACAACTGAATTCTTTCTATTGGGACAGCCATAAAATTTCAGATTTATAGAGCAGAACTTTTCCGCCTAGCAGTGGATGCCAAATATTTGATCCTAATCTAATAAAATACTAGAAATACTAGAGAAAATAAATGAAACTGAGCATTATACCTTAAAAATAAATATTCCATCTTTTATTAAGGAAAAATATTTAGTACTCTTTTAGAACATTTTACCAAGGGCATTACTTTTAACTAAAATGAAGTTTTACTAAACACAATTCCAATTTCATATTTATAGGTGAGATATATCAATAGGATGCAGGGCCTCTGGCATGCCTTCCTTAAAGAAAAAACATGCTTCTCAGAGTGAAAAAAAAAGTTTCTTCTTATTCCATCTATTTATGAGGCTTAGAAAATCAGCTAACTAATAACATTTGCAGAGACAAATTCTAGAAAGTATGGGCTTCACCCCTAATTTTCTATCTTGCCTTGAAACTGGAAAAAAAACCAAAACACTTCAATTAAAGTATGTCTCTACTTCAATGGGATAAATAGCCAGTGTTACAATATCAGGGCTCAGAAAATGCATGGGATCAGCAAAGAATGCTGAGGAAGGATGAAAAAAATCTAGCACACCAAAATGCCTCTCCTATAGATGATGCCCTGAGAAACAGCATGGAATTACACCTCTGCTGATCTGGTTTGCTAGAAGAGGTAAAGGGAGTACGTTGATTGAGGCCCATGTAGGATGGCATGTTATTCATGGCAGTGTTTCAGCTTAGCAATTGATTTCAGTGCTCTCTGAAGCAACAGGAGGGTGCCAGAGGTTGCCAAAATAGGAGAGACCTTTGTAGTTATCTCAACTAATGTCCCTTATTTCAATAAATTCAAAATGAAGCTTGCTTCTGTCATTTACATTTTAGAATTATCTCATAGGGAGAATTTTCAAGAGAAAGTAAATTTCTATGAAAACTTTAAAAATAAAAATAAAAATATTAAAGGCATATCTTAATGGTTGGCATAAAAACAAGGTGAAAATTATTGCCAAGAAATAATTTGATGCATGTTTTGCTGCTTATCTTTCAAACTTTCTATCTGGTCCTTATTTCACAACTTTACTGCATTTTCTTCTACCCCATGTTTCTTGATGTTATGTGAATCTGGTTAGCTCATCAGTCTTTCCTTGATATTTTCCCAAATCTCTTTTTTTTTCTGCTCAGAAGGGAGTGGAGAATTACCCAGTTTCCCTTACCAGGGGCATGAAGACTTGTATGTTCTTAAACAGCGAATCACAAAAAGGAGGATGTTTTATCAACAGCTACTGTGAAACTGTGGACTTGTAGGACACTCTAATAATCAAACCTGATACACATGGCCCATTGGGGTAGGCTGAATTACATTCTCCAAAACACACATGTTCTTGGTCTTAAATCTGTGTTCTTGTGGGTATGAGTCCATTGTAAATGGGATCTCTTGAAAATGTTGTTTCAGTTCCATATTTCTCAGCTGCAGGAGGCTGGGCCTTAGTCTGGTCACTAGAGTCCTTTATAACTGGAAAAATGCAGACAAAGTAAGAGAAAGCCACAGGATGATTGTGAAAACCTTGTGGCTGACGTTCCCTTTATCACTATGGACAAATGAGTAAAAAAATAAAGGCAAAAAATAAATAATGGGGGAGGATAAAGGGTAAAAAAAAAAAGATTGGGTACACTGCAATATTAGCGGACAGTGAGGGGATGGGGTAGGAAGTATGGGATGGATGGGCTTTGTCTTTTTTCTGTTTCTTTCTTTTTCTTCCCTTTTCTTTCTTTTTCTGGAGTGATGGAAATGTTCTAAAAATTATCATTGTGATGAAAACACAACTGTGTGATGATAGCTAAGCCACTGGCTTTACACTTTATATAGACTGTATAATGCAAGAAGATATCTCGACAAAAATATTTTTTAAGAAAGAGAGAAGGCCTCGGGGAGGAACTAGAAGCCAAAGGCAGCAGAACCCAGAAGAGAAAGAAGAAGACACTGACATACGACCGGATAACTGAGGAACTTGAAGGATTGCTGGCCAGCCAGACAGCACCAGCTCTGCGGGGAAGCAAGCTTCCTAGCCCATGCCTCGATCTGGACTTCTGGCCTCTGAATTGGGAGCCAATAAATTCCCATTGCTTAAGCCAAAACATTGTATGTATAGTATTTGTCATATCAATCAGGGAAATTAACACACCCATCTAGGAGGATCTGAAAAGCAGAGAAAAGAAAATCATCAGAAAAAATAAAACTGACTTGTCAATAGAAAATACAACGGTCATAGTACTGGAGGAGACATATAATAACTTTAAAGAAACTAATAAAAGCAAAATATAAGGCATTCTGGATCTAAAAATTAAAGATCAATTCTTTTCTAATTAACAATGTAGTATATGAAATGAAAAAATGCCTAGTCACTATTGAAACCTGATTTAATTAATCTAAAGGACCAAATGTAAAAATATAATTTGAAGTCAGATTAAAGCTATAAAGAAATAGAAATCATCAGGAATAAGGACAGAAAAGAAAAGCTACTATTCCATGAGAACTACTGGGTGACAGACGGCAAGCAGGGTAAAAAGGGTGAGTGTCCACATGGGTGGACTGCCCCGTGTGGGTCACTGGGACCTGAGAGGCATGAAGAGGGCATCCACATAGAAGGGCTTCCCTTTGTGGAGCAGAGCTTAGATTGCATGAGGAGGATATTCCTGTTGCTAGAAGCCAGCCCAGCATGGAGGGTTATATTCCGAGCCAGGAAGGAAGAAACTCTCCCAGCATAGGGTACCAGAGCCCAAACAGGAGGACGAAACTTTTCATGAGAGGTACAGACAGCCCGTGTGTGGTATTGGGAAGCGAGATGAATGAAGAGGTATTCTTGTATGTGGGCTATGTGGCCCAAGCAAAACAAAAGCATGATGCAGGGTCTTTTTATTTTTTGTTTCCGTTTTTGGGGTGCATGGCTCGTGAATTGAATCCAGGTCTCCCACATGAAAGGAGACCCTACCACTGAACCACCTGTGCACCCAGACACAGGGTTTTGAAGCTGGGGCCTAGCATAGGTTTCTATACTGGAGGTGCAAGAGCAAGGTTTCTTGTAGGGTGATGAGTATTTGGAGGAGGGAGATTGGTATATTCAAGCATTAGTCAAATAAATATATTAAAAATAACAGAACTCAAGTTTCTTATTTCAGGATAAGGGAGATTTCAACATGCAGAGAGCTACAATGAGCATGCTGGTGTTGTGTTGGAGATATTTGGAGTGTATTCAGGGCTTTCAATATAAATAGATATAGAAATATTTTTAGATGTAATATTTGTGTTTTGTATGCATGTGTACATATTTTTTTATAGACAAATCAATTTCTACCTTCCGTCCATTAAGAGAACCTGGGAACAGAACACTCCAAGAACAATCAGCATTCTTGACACCCACCTAAATATCTTTTTCTCTAAGAATAACTAGGACAAGATTTCAAGCACTGAAAAGATAACAAATTCTATTTCTCCCCACTCTTTACCCAATACCCCTCCACACGAAACTGTAAAATAACTGTAAGGAGATTCAGAACAGTTCTAGTTTCCTTTTCAAAAAAATAATTTCTTCCCCCCTCCTTAAAATGTCAAATAACTTAATAATGCAAAAGAAAAAGTTGCCCTATTTTGCTGATGCACTAAGCACTGGGTCTGGATAAACTTGAACTGGATAAACAATCTCTGGATGTAGGTTAAGAGATTGTCTCATTTTAATTCCACTTGTAAAACTTATTTATTTACCTAAACGATCTGAGTGTTCCATTATGCACTTGACCTCTATTAGTGTGTCCTTGGAAAAGAAGCTATCGCAGGTTTAAGTATTTTCAAATATTTACATACACAAGAGTGAAGTGAATTAGAAACATAAATGCAGTTTATCCAAGTGGAACATGAAGTCCAAATAAGAGTAAAACTTGCAGAAACAACTCTCTGGCTGCCCCTGTTGTGAGGATCTTGCTCATAAAAATAACTTAATGGTGGAATAAGATACAAAAAATTATTGGCATTAATTAAGAATAAAGCAATGGATAATATGGGGAGAATTTTGACAATGGACAGTATGGGGAGGGTTTTGACTGGGGATGATGGATGAAATCACAGTGGATTAGTCACAGATGATAAAATTTGCTCAAGTTTCAACCTGGAGAACTCACACATTGCAGATTTACATCTTACTCACTAATCTGAGCACTGTCAGGACAAATGTGTTGGGTATGAAAGCTCTGTGTTCTACCTTGAGCTCTTGCTATCTGGGCAGAATCACCAAGCCTGGGGACAGAAAAGCACCTTCTCCAGGTGGATATTGTGACTTGGTTTGAGCAACAGACTGCACAGCTGCTTGCTTCACTGATTAATTTCTACCCACTGCCTTGCCACCAAGAAGCAGTGAGTGATCATAAAAGCATTAAGATTTCCAAAGTTCGAATGATACAATAGTAATAACAATACTAATACCACAGCGACAACCATAAAAACTAACTTGGTAGCAAACAGTACTGAGGGATACATATGTATTTTTTCACACCATCTTCAAGGCAATTATATAGTATCCATATTATTATCATCATCTTTTGAAAGTGAATAAACCAAGGTTCTTAAATATTAAGAAATACAGCCAAGATCACAGAGCTAGTAAACGGTGGAGGTTTAAAAGTAAGCTTAATCAAAAAGTGTGAAGTGAATTTTAGGCACTTAAATAGAAGTAACAGAGAGACTGGATTTTTATAATGGGAGGCAGAGGAACACTTATGTCCCTCATAACACAACTATGGACGTAGCTTCTATTCAGTCTAAATACTTTACCAGTACTGGAACTATTGTAGCATGCAAAGCTTAAGTCAAAAAACAAGAGACTCTATCCATATGTAACAGAAAATAATATGCTTGTGTTTCCTGTAAAAAATCCACTATGTTTATAGCAAAAGTTTGGAATTGTTTCATATTTTTGCACATACCAAGCTGTGCCTTCACAACATAGGTAGGGCCTTAGGCTTTTGAAAGCTGCCTAGGGTTGAAAAATCCTTGGTCTGTCTCAGACTGTGTTTGTTCATTTTTGAGAATTCACATAAACAAACATGTAATTTTCCATCTGTTTGGTTTGTCATTTACCATTTCCATTAAATACATAGTTTGGAACTCTGACAGTATAAGCTTAGAACCATGAAGAGTCAACCTGGCCCAGTTGGAGCTTTACCCGCTGGACAAAATCAGTGAGGGGGAAAATGAGAATTTGGCTTACAAATCCCAGTATATTTGGGAGCTTAGATCAGCATGCAAAAGAAATGATTGTCACAAGAAAATCCAACATTTTAAAAAGTGTGCTTCTTAGAATTTGTTCAATTTTAATGAGACTTACATTTATTGTACTGCATAATTCTACAGTTAGAGCTTATCTTCTCATGAATTCTTCTGGCAATACTCAGGAATGTCAACCAAAGTTCAATTATACAGGGACTAAACCAAGCCACCAAGCAAGACTTTCTACTCAATCTTACAATATCTGTTTGTTTCTGTGGGTTTCTTTTTTACTCTGTTTTCCAGCTACAGTGCTAGAGGATATCCTCAGATTGGTTCAGTTTGAAGATCAAAACCCATAGGAAAATAGCTCAGTAGTCATCTAAATGTACACTTTACCTACTATTACTGATTTCTTCCTTCAGAAAAATGACTCTTAACTTTAAAACAAGAAATATGAATCCTTAGGTGATTCCAAACTTGGGTAACAGGGAAAGTTGTTTTTGGTTTTGGTTTGTTTTTTAAAGATGCAATAAAAGCACTGTTGTCTCAATGACAAGAAAGGACAGTGTTCACTCACATTATACTGTTTAATTACCATTTCGAACACATTTATATGTCCTATTCGGTCATTAATCCTATGTCTGAAACCAAATAGGGTTTTATAGAGCCCTGATTATATGGAGTAGATAACCAAAGCATATTGAGGAAGACACAAAACCTATGGCTCAAGAAGGAAACACATTTTAATGAACACTTGCATGAATATCAGGAAACAAACCAACAGACAGTTACAAAGAGTAAAAATTCCTTCTACAGAGAGAGGTATCTTTCACTCACTTATTCAGTAGCATATGACTGGGATGGGTGTCAAAAACGCCAAGTGAGAGAAAAAGATAAAAGGTATAAGAAAAACAAAGCAGAATAGCAACATGATAAAAACAGAACAACAGAGGCAGTGACGTTTGTACTTCGTACATGAAGAAACGTTTAAAAAGCCCCTTCTGCTATTAAAAGCCTCATTGCCAATCAATTTCAGATATACTTAAATTAACCAGAAAATGTGTCATTAGCTATTACTATAGCTCTTCTCAAATCGTTTTGCTTCAATTAAAAGTTAAAGGGGGTGGGCCATGGTGGCTCAGCAGGCAAAGTTCTTGCCTACCGTGCTGGAGACCCGGGTTCTTTTCCCGGTGCCTGCCCATGCAAAAAGAAAAAAAAAAAGTTAAAAGAAATTCATGCAAACGTTACTTAGTAATACCAACAATCTTGTCATGATTCTGTTGCCCAGGAAACACCCTTGATTATCTAGTGGACCATGATTTAAAAGCATTCTCAGGACCTGTTTCTGGTTTCGGTATGCTTATAGGCTATACGTGTCAGACATGCATTATGACTTGTGCATGACAGTCACAAAAACACTTGGCATTTTCAATACTAAGTAGAGAGAGAGGGTGATGCAGAGCATAACAATTCCTAGATTGTTTCATTGAATCTTCATATATATTTGCAAGAAGTTAAATGTGATTTATTTATTTCACTATTACTTATAATCCTTATTCTAAAATATACTTCAGGAATATTCCAAAACTGAAAACTGATTCAAATTAAAATAGAAATGTTGAAACTAGGGGCCGTTTTAAGATTTTATGACTGCTAGTTAGGTACATCACATTCACCCTCTCTTACTAGCCTTTGAAATACATACAGAAACACAGAACATGATGCAAAATAAGAACAGCACTGGAAACTAAGTTACATTAAATATAATTATGCTAAACTCTGAAAAGAATTTTTAACATGGGTACAGACAAGCCTTTCTTTTTTTGCACGGGCAGGCACCAGGAATCAAATCAAACCCAGGTCTCCAGCACGGCAGATGAGAACTCTGCTTGCTAAGCCACAGTGGCCCGCCCCAGATGAGCCATTTTTAAAAATAACTGGAAACCCTCTCAGAACCTGATCTTTGAAACACAGAAGCATGGCCTAATAAGCAGGAAATATTAGAAAGTTTATACACACCACCCTCCTGGGGAAGTTTAGGTTTTCTCCATTTACCAAAAAAAATCCTGTCTTTTACTTTCTCATGGACGTTCTTCGTGAGAAAACATGAATGACTTCATCCCTTTCCATCCCTCTAGCATTATCTCTATTTTATGTGCATTCAGAAGCAATAAGTCCTGGGAGGGCAACGTGGCACAGGTGAAAGAGGAAGGTAAGTGTGCATCTCTTTGTTTTTACCTTGAGTTGTGAAGACAAGTGCACATCAAGGTGGAATAAAAACGAAGAACACTGAAAAGAAGTGTACTCTGGGAATTGTACATTTTCTGAGGAAAGTATGACAGGTTCTTTAAAATTACACCCCAAAAAACCCTACTTTTCTTATAGCCTCTGTACTGGACAAAGAAAAAAGGAGAAATTTTTCAGACCACTATGACGTAGATATTGATGTTTAGCTAGCTGTTGACAGTTTCATTTGCAGAGGTGTAAGATTTGAAATTACAATTAAATAATAATTTCTGTTCCACCCCCTCAAAAAAAGTAAGCATTTACTTTAAGTCTATAAGCATTTTATTGCTATACACAGGAAAAGATAAAAGTGTCTCTACTTCCTTATTAAATCTTGAAACACCCCCAAATCAATATGACAAACGTAGCAGTGATAGAAAAATAACGTCTGAGATCATCTTTTAGGAGATACTGAATGATCAAGTATATTATGTTTATAAGCACATTCATGAAATAAGTAACTATAAAAAAAGAGAAAAATGAGCACGAACTCAATTTCAAACTGATGGTTTCTCACCTTTACCTCATATTGGCAGTTTCTTTAAAAATATACATTAATATGTTAACAATTATTGAGTGCCAGCCCACACTTCTACCATAACTGTTCACCTACCCATATTACCAGGTGCATGTGAGACTTACCTTCTGGCAATAAATCTTCCTCCTGCCCCAGGGGCTGCGCAGTACTTTCCAACCCAGGTTCTGGAGACCTTCCTGGATATCGACTCCCCCTAGTGGAAAATGACAGTCTCACTTAGTACCCAGGCTTAGCCCAGACACATCCCTAAAGCTACAGATTTGAAACTGAGGGAGAAATAGAAACCACAAAAGCTACAGTTTCCTCTATCATGGAAGCAGGGGGTCTCCCACATTACAATAAATGTCCCCCAGTAAGGGCTTTACCTTAGACAAACATGTAATAGAAACAGTATTTTAAAAATACTTCCTTCCCTTATAAGCATACTGGTATGCCAGTGTTTTGTTGTTGTTATTGTTTATCTTTCCTGTTCCTGACAGGCACTGAGGAAAAGCTAAGAAAGTTCCTAACCTGGAGAGAAAGAGGATGTGACACAGAGGGAGTTCTGGACAAAGACTACGAGGCCTAATTCGTGATCTTAGGCGTGAAAATGGAAGAATTTAGCTGTCATGGCGTCTTCCACATCTCTGCGCCATCAAGGCTCCCTCACCCAGCCTGGAGGTGTTGTAGAAGGAAGCGGACAGTAAGTAAGAGGACACTTGGAGCTCTAGTCTGCTTCTCCGGAGAGTAACAACAGGAAGGATTCAGGCGCTAGGGGAACTGCCATCCTTCCTGACACCACCTCCCCGGGAACGCAGGTCTGTGCTCGCAGGATCGGGAGGTGACAAGACGGCTACACTCACGCGCTGGTCCCCTCTCCTTGCTCCGCATTCTGGATTTCCCCTTTGCTTTGGCTGGGGGGGAAATACATAGGAATTGAATGACCTCCTAAACCAGTGGAAGATTTGGATGAGGGCAAAGAGGTTCCACTTTCCAAGGGGCTTCTGACAGGAAGGCCGCGCGGCCGGGCATGGATTTCAGCAGTAAGTCCTGGCAGGAGGCCGGCAAAGGCCGGAGGAGGGCAGCTGCTCCCTTACCGAGTCAAGATCAGCCGCCCCACTCAGAAACAGCCACGACTGGGACCAGGAAGCAGCGTCCCCTAGATAATTACTCAGGGAAAACTCCCCTGGCCCTTTGAGCTCTGCCTGCTTTCAGAAACAAAGTGCAGGTGACGAAAACGGTAGCAGCTGCTTGACCGGTTCTGCTCAGAATAACGACCGGGCGCGGTGACCAACGGGACCGCGTGCAAACGTGCCGAGTGCAGAAAGATGGCAACAGAGCTTCAAGAGAAAATAGTACCGCCTGCAAAAGGGCCGAGTGCAGAAACCAAGATGGCAACAGAGCTCCAAGAGAAAATAGTACCGGCTGCAAAAGGGCCGAGTGCAGAAACCAAGAGGCAACAGGGCTCCGAAAGAAAACAGTACCGAGTGCAAAAGCGCCGAATGCAAAGACAGACCATTTGCACACGCCCAAGCAGTGCCCCGCCCCCTACTCCCCTGCACACCTCCATTCTGGGAGAAGGTGCTACATGGGGCATAAACCCCCTCTTCTCCGTTCCTTGTTCAGAGAATAAAGTCTATGCTCTGCTTTACTGGATCTAGTCTCATTCAGTTGGCCCACAGCAAGGGAGGGGACACTGGTAGATAACAAGAACAGTTTGTGGATCTAGGAATATTTCTTCCATCACCATAAAAATGTGTCCATCTCCCGTTACTTCCAGATGCCCTCTCAGGGAGGAATGCAGGTGGGACAACAGGAAATCTAAAAGACAAGCATTCTCCTCCAAAAGGATGAGTCGTCTAAAGAAGATTCATAAAGAAAAAGAGACAGAGGTACTATTACTGGTCAATGCAAAGGTGTTTCCAATACTGTTTTCCCAAATATCCTATATATCTAGGAACTTGAGAGGAAGATTGC
Source organism: Tamandua tetradactyla (assembly GCF_023851605.1). Taxonomy (NCBI): domain Eukaryota; kingdom Metazoa; phylum Chordata; class Mammalia; order Pilosa; family Myrmecophagidae; genus Tamandua; species Tamandua tetradactyla. Next base: position 6,832,924 of record NC_135347.1, on the reverse strand, counting down.
ATAAGTAATAAACAAATTAAAAGCTGCATTTTCTTTGTACATCCAAGATGTCGTATAATTCATTGGTGATTTATCTATACAATGGAAGGTCTAATGTCAAATAATATTTAACAGCTTGAAAAAACTCTGAGGTGTGGCAAGTTTTTCTCTGCCCTTTTTTTTTTGTATCTTGTATGGCGGGGTCATATTTCATTATTTTTCCAAGTTACTGCAGCACCATTTGTTGAATTTTTGTTTGTTTTGCTTATTTTTGTTTTTTATTTTGAGGAAGTGCATGGACTGAGAATCAAATGCGGGTCTCCTGCATGGCATGCCAGAATTCTACCACTGCACTGCCCTTGCATCCCCTTTTTCTCTGCTTTTAAATACAATTGCTCCATTCAGGTTCTGCAGAGCTGGGCAATGTCATGTCTTTGTCAGCCTAAATGTTCCACTGCAGATGCAGGCAGAAGTTGGAATAGCTAGATAACTAATTTAGATATAATTTTACACTGTTAAAGAAAGTTCCATAATTTTATATAGAGAGATAGTTACCTATCTAGATTTGGTCTCTAGCCACCGTTATTGTAAGTTCTGTTAACTTTAGCACTCATTCAGCAAAAGTGTGTTAAACTTACAGTGCAATGAACATGTACTATGAAATCACAGTATAACATACATGGAATTTTTACAAAGTTTCTTCTTATCCTCTTCAATAAACAGGTGGCTGGATCCTCTGGAAAGTTACTAAAATACTACAAGGAATGGAATTCCAACGCAAGTCAACAGACTGCCTGGGCCAAACTGTTAACTGTGATGATCCTTCCACCTCTGAAACAGTTACCTTGATGTGCTGCGTGCTTCAATAATTCTAGAAATATATGTGTCAGCTACTCCATCTGTTAACTCAGCTCCAACTCTTGAAAGTAATACTGACTAAGCAGAGGCAAAAACTCTTATTTTTTCCCCCCAACACCTCCACCCTGCATTATGGATACCTAAAAAAATTATTATAGTCACTTGGGGTTTGAAAAATCCTGAAAACCTTATAATTAAATTTCCTTCACATAAAGCATGGTGGTTTAAGAGATCTCTATACCTCTTTCCAGAAATAGGGAGAAGCGTATTTAATGGCTGAAAGTTCTTTGTTTAATATTAGATATCATGCTTCCCTGCTTTTTTATATTTCTATTATAACTAAGGGTAGAGTTTATTCCCTTGCATTCCAAACAAATAAATAGAAACATATGATTGGATATCACATGCTCCCAAATAACTACCAAAAGGAAGATAATAAAGGAGTCAGAGATCTCACTGATCTCCAATTCTCATTGCCTTATCTGTCTCCCCATCATCCTGCAGGAGCCAGGCTGAAAGCTGAGAGAAAAATCCAATTGGGTTCACCCCACTATGACCTCCAGCACACTGGCCCACAGGTTAAGGGTGGTAAGCTCTGAAGTCTCATCTCTGGCAGACAGCAAAAAATACTGTGGGCAAAATTGCAAAGGGGATAAAGGCAAAGTAAAATCCAATCATTGGCCCTTGGCATATGGAAAACTTCATTTATTTACAATCAGACCTTCAAAGAATCATCAATTCTAGACAGAAGAGGCATCCTTAAGTTTGGAAATACATTTTCAATTATTTATTATAAAAACATCTAAAATCATCTGCCAAGGAGAACAACATCCCTAGATTTTGGAGACTCTATATCACTGAGGGCTAATCAAATGCAAATACACAGTCACTTTCATACAGTAGGTGTTGCTGCCTCCCAGGTGGCCTCATCTCCCTGATGCATAGTGAATCACCAGGATATTGAGAAGAGAAAGAGTTTATTGTATAGTCAACCAACAAGAAAACCAAAGGAAATGCCTCAGATCAGTCTCCCTGAACAAAATGGGACCTGGGGGTTTACACTGACCGGGGAAGGTAGACTAAAGAGAGTGGTTAAGGATGGGGTGAGATGATGTGGGCTAATCCAGTTTAGGCAGTTAGGCTAAAAGGAGGGTTTAGTAGAGCATGCTCAGTTGTAAATCACACGTGGTCCTAAAACAGAGGCTTAGCATGCTCAGTGGTAGAACTGGTCAGAGCTAGCCTTAGCAGGTATTGCAGAGGGAAAAGAAACAGAAACTTTGCAACAGGAGGAGGTGGGAGCTCAAACTTCCAGAACTATCTCTTGACTCCATTTGAAATCTCTTTACCATAGAAACTACTTTTTTTAACTTTCTAAATAAGTTTTGAGAGAAATTCACATACCATACAATCCATCTAAGATGTACAATCAGTGTCTTCTGGTATATTTACAGATTTCTGCATTCATCACCAAATCAATTCTAAAATATTTTCACCCTGAAGAGGTTCACTATGTTATAAAGTCCCATGTTTCATCCTCTGGTTTTCCTTCTAGTGACATCCATGACCCTAAACTTTCCCTTTCAACCATAATTGCACCCATATATCATCACTGTGAGTTACACTCACTATCATGTGCTCCCATCACCTCTAGACATTTCTGAACATTTACAATAAAAATTATAATCAAAGTTACTACCTATTCTTTATAAATTAAGCATCAGTTCCCCATTCTCTGCCCTCATTCTATCTTCTGGTGACCTCTGTTTTAGATATTAACACCATGAGCTAGTTATATTAGTTCATATTAGTGAAGTCATATGGCATTTATCCTTTTGTTTCTGACCTATTTCACTCAACATAATGTCCTCAAGGTTCATCCATGTAGTCATGTTGCATATACATACCACATTTTGTTTATTCATTCATCAGTTGGTGGACACCTGGGTTGTTTCTATCTTTTGGCAATTGAGCATGATGCTGCTATGAACATTGTTGTGTAAATGTCTGTTCAAGTCCCTGCTTTCTGTTCTTCTGACATACCTAATAACACGATTTCCAGATCATATGAAAATTCTATGCTTAGCTTTCTGAGGAACTGCCAAATTGTCTTCCACAGCAGCCGCACCATTCTATATTCCCACCAACAATGAGTAAGTATTCCTCTTTCTCCACATCCTTTCTAATGCTTGCTATGTTCTCTGCTTGTTTTCCCTTTAATAGTGGCCATTCTAGTAGGTATGAAATAATAGCTCATTGTGGCTTTGATTTGCATGTCCCTAATAGCTAATGATGTTGAACACCTTTTCACGTACTTTTTAGTCATTTGTATATCCTTTTTTGGAAATATGTCTATTCATGTCCCTTGCCCATTTTTTAATTGGGTTGTTTGTCTTTTTATCATTGAGTTGTAGGACGTTTTATGTACCCTGGTTATTAAAACCTTATTGGATATGTTTTTTCTGAATATTTTCTCTCATTAAGTAGACTGCTTTTTTACCCTTTTGACAAAGACCTTTGATGTACTGAAGTATTCAATGTTGAGGAGACTCCGTTCATCTATTTTTTCTTTCATTGCTGTGCTTTGGGAGTAAAGTCTAACCACCTCCCACCACATGATCTTAAAGATATTGCTCTACCTTTCTTCTAGGAGTTTATGGTTCTTGTTTTTCTGTTTATATATTTGATCCGTTTTGAGTTAATTTTTGTATACAATATAAGATAAAAGTCCTTTTTTATTCTTTTAGGTATAGATGTCCTGTTCTCCCAGCACTATTTGTTGAAGAGACTGCTCTGTCCCAGTTGGGTAGACGTGGAAGATTAATCACACACAAAAAGATCAATAAAAGAAAAAAATAAATTGACCTTAAATGTGAGGGTCTATATTTGAACTCTCAATTTTATTCCATTGGCCAATATGTCTGTCTTTACTCAAATATCACACTGTTTTTATCACTGTAGCTTTCTAATATGCTTTAAAGTCAGGAAGTAAGAGTCCTTTAACTTTATTTTTCTTTTCAAGAGGTTTTTGGCTTTTCAGAGTCCCTTACTTTTCCAAATAAACTTGGTAATTGACTTTTCCAGTTCTGCAAAGTAGGCTGTTGGAATTTTCATTGGGATTGCATTAAATGTGTAAAAAAATTTGGGTAGAATTGATGTCTTAACATATTTAGGCTTCCAATCCATGAACATGGAATATCTTTCCATTTATTTATGTCTTTTAAAATTTCTTTTAGTATTGCTTTGTAGTATTCTGAATACTGGTCCTTTACAGCCTGGTTAAGTCTGATTCTTTAATTGCTATTGTAAATGGATTTTTTTTCCTTGATTTCCTCCTCAGACTTTTCATTACTAGTGAATCAAAACATTTCTGATATATGTGTTAATCTTGTATCCTACCACTTTGCTGAAATCGTGTATTATATCTAGTAGTGTTGTAAATTTATGGGATTTTCTAGGTCATAGAATTATATAATCTGCAAATAGTGAAAGTTGCACTTTTTCACTTCTTATTTGGATGCCATTTATTTCTTTTTCTTGCCTAATTGCTCTACCTAGAACTTCTCATACAATGGTGAATAACAGTGGTGTCACTGGACATACAAGTCTTATTCCTGATCTCAACAGGAAGGCTTTCAGTATTTAACCATTGAATACAATGTTAGCTGTGGGTTTTATTTTATTTTAACATCTCCACCTTTTTGATCAAGATCCTTCTCTGAAAGCATCATTGATCAACATTTGGTATTAAACCCTTGATGCCACAAAAGCTCATTCCTGGGAGTCTTGTCCCATGTAGGGGAAAAGGTACTGAATTTATTTGTGAATCTGGATTAGAGAGAGAGAGAGAGAGAGCAAGACTTTAGTAACAAGTAGGCTTTCCTGGGGTACCTCTCAGGCATTAATTATAATTAAACTTAGTTTCATCATTACTGAAATATATTTCATAAGTACAACCTTCAGGGTCAAGGGCTTGATTTATCAGCATAATTCTTTTTATGAGGCATGGCCATATATTCCAGAATCTATTTTCATAGGTCTCCTTATTTTATAAGTTTGAATAGGGATAATTTATGTTTTCCAAAATAAGTATATCTTATATTTAGACCTTGCAAAGTTCCTTGATTAGTTTCAGTAAATCAGGGACCACTGTTGCTTAAGAGAATAGCAGGAATTCCCCAGGTAGGGAAGTTTAATAGTTCCAAGCTTTCCTTCCCCAGTTCAAACCTTGTAAATATTTTTTCATTGTATACCCTCAATACTCAGAAATGCATTAGGGTGTTATATCAACCTGTAAAGAATACCAAGATCTTATTCTCTATTCTAAATTCCATATGTGAGTTTGGTTGTCCAAGTAAACTGACTAGATAGGTATTAGAAAGAATGCCGTACCTGAAGGAGAACAAATGAACATCCGATTGTGGACGAATTTATTCATAATCTTGCAAGATTGTGGACGAATTTATTCATAATCTTGCAAGATTGTGGAAGAATTTATTCATAATCTTGCAAGAATGGGTGCCTAGCTGAGCACAAAATGGTGGCTGGTTGGCACACCAAACAAGAGAACGCTGAGACTATTATATCTGTGCCTAACCTGCAGGCCCTCCCCTGTTTCTCTGCTGATTGGATACTCCAGAGATTACAGCCTATCTGGGAAATCTAACTAATTTGAATTTCCCGCCAAAGGTTCCCCCTTTGATTATGTTTTACATTTTCAGTGACCCTGGCCATTAAGGATTTGGTGTCAGTTCTAAGCTTGCATCAGAGGCTCTTCCCTTTCCTTGCCTGCTCCACCTTTACGAGAGCTAAACTTAGTTTGATTCTTACACAGGTTAAATCAGATAGGGTGCCACAGAAAACTTAAATTTTAGACAAACTAACTCTCTCCTCCTTTGGTCTTATGCAAGCATTAAAGTCCTAAAATACAGACAATAACATCCTTTACCCATATTTTGATTCAGCTTAGTCCTAACTAGCTCTGCCCCAATCATATCCCCAAGTGAAGACTGATTCCATTTTTAGCTTCTTCAACAATTGCTCTTTGGAATAATGCTGCTTGTTCAGCACCCCCAGAGCTGGAGAACTACAACTCTGAGCCTCAGATGTGACATAAACACCCAAAGTTCCAGGGAACAACCAGTTAACGTACATACACATGGAACAAAGCATCTCAAAATTTAGAAATAAAAACAAATGCCCAGTGTACGGGTAGTTCAGTGGTTAGAATGCCTGCCTTCCATGAGGGAGACCCAGGTTCAATTCCCGGACCATGCACCAAAAAAAAAAAAAAAATGCCCAAGAATGAATGTGACTACTGCAAGTGTCTACAATAATCTAGGCCCTAATTTCCTTAAGTGCATTTTCAGAAATAAAAACATTTTATAATTAACATTTGATAATTAACATATATTGAGGTTATCAGCCACAGACCATAGGAAAAGTTTCCTATCTCACCTTTACACTCTTACCAAGGTTATGGTAATTAACAGGTAGAATATAAATTAAATATTTGCCTTGCTTCTCTTTTAAAGTCCCTCATTTTTGAAAATGAAGCTTTGACCTGTAGCTGACAGCATGCATTTTTAGAGAAGCATCAGAGAACAACAATGTCACTGACAAGGAAATTCGATGGTTCTTGTGACATGTAGCATTTTCTAAGAATAACTAAAATGATGATTAGTAACATACTGTTGTTTAATATCATTCAGATTAGGGTCAGGACATAGCATGAATAGTGAGAACATTCCCAAATCTTTAAGAATTCTATACAATTTTAAAATATTTTTAAGAATAATATCTTATCCATACAAATTTCAACCTACAAAAGGTTAGATAATTTTTTGTTTTGATACTTCCCAATCAACTCGTAACATAGCAAATGAATTTAACCATTTCTAGCATGATTTTTTACAAGGTGAAAGAAAAAAATCCTCCACTAGTTTCCAGTGGCCCAACAGAAAATCCCAAAGACAGCTTGAATATATTAAAAAAACATTCTTTAAGGTTTGGCCTTGAGAAGACAGAATGCCAAAAGTTGTCGGGTTTTGACATTATGTTTAACAGGAAAGTGGGTCACTGTGAAAGAATATTTGATTCTTTATTTAACCAAGGTTAAGAAGAGACTCATCTGCTCCCTTTTCAAAGAACTGTGTTTTCTAAAACAATAAAGGATGATAAGGTCAATATAAACATCAACAAGAATATTATCTGATATGACATACAATATTTTTCTTCTAGGCAGAATACCAGATGGAAAAAGAAATCCTTTAAAATTTCTTACCAACAGCAGACTAGTAATTCAAGGAAACCTCATCATTTTAACAGAAAGAACACTAAACTCTAGTTTTTGCATGAATTTACTGTTTGATATGAAAGCTTTTAAAAATTATATATAATCTTATCAAATATCATTTAACACTGACTGTGACAAAATTCCTTTCCACAAAATTTCTATAGCTTTCTATATCCATTCAGGTTTCATCCTACACATTCCTGTTTCTCAGTTTCGGAAAACCAATCATTTCACCTTAGGACTGAACTACAGTCCTTTCCCTTAACAAAGCACGTTCTTCCATAGTTTACAAACCTCTTATCTGCCTACTTTTAAGTTACCAAAGAGGTATCTCAATTGTCTTCAAATATCCTACATAGCATAATTATTCTTAAAATAAAGGTTGTCAAAGTAATAATCCAATTTTGTTAAGCACAAATTTACATCTTGCATCATTTTAAAGATCTAATAATTATAATGTTATCTTACTTTGTTAGTAAACCTATGTAAATTTTGGGAGAACATACCCAAGCAAACTAAAATGTAGATTTTCATTGTATGTAGCATTAATAGCTCAGAAAACAAAGTTGTTTCAGGGGATGGTTTTCAGAAATAATGTTCCTCAGTTAACATTTTATCAGTCTTCCATTGAGATATATTATGAATAATTGCCAAAACAGCTTTCTGGAGGCAAGTAGTGAGGTCTGGTTTTATTGTTAAGGCTAAACTGTGATTTAATTGCAGGTTTATAAAAGCAGCCAGCATTTTTCTACTTTCTCCTCCATTGCAGGTTAAAAACCTCTTTGTCTTTATAACATTTCAAAATTACAAATAACCAATCTCAAAAGAATACCAACAACTACGGGAAATATATTATAATTGCTTATTTTTTCTTAAGCATAGGCCAAGAAAAAAGTTTTATAACTCTTAAGGACATTTTTCTTTACTTACTGGACATTTTGAAATTTGTCAATGTATTCAATTAATTACCCCTATCCCAAGGCTATAAATATACTTTAATAATGATTTGCCTACAGTGGCTACCATCACAAAATTACTAGAGGAAAAAATAATTCCAAACTGGAAAAGTACCTTGGTGCTCCATAGTAAGTAATGAGCCCATTTTACAGGACCAATTATGCAAAATATGGCTTACTTTGCAGTATTTACGTTGTGCATATCACCTTCAATCCTCAGGATTAGAAAGAGATTCAAACTAAATCGGTATCTCCTCCATTCATCCTTTCCTCGATACACCCACCATTTGAATAGTTTCTAGACGCCAGGGATTCAAACTCACGACCATAATCCAGTAATCAAAACCTAGAACGACAGTTTCCGCTCAAGAGTTGGCACTTTAGCAAAGTTGCTCACCCAGAGGACATCTTTACCCAGAACCATCTCTTTTCTCGAAATGAATGCCAAAGAGCCAGTGACACTGGCAGGTACAGGAGAAAGCCCTGGTCATCGAGCCTCTAGACTAACAGGTCCAGGCAGCTGCTCAGGGTGGTAACGGGAAAGTTACATCCCGCAGGGGCCATGGAGCCTCCGGCAGGGGTCTCTAAGACCCTCCCGCCCGAGTCGCGAAATTGCTACTGCCCAGGTGGGCCCATCTGCCTGATGCGCATGTGAGACAACGCAGCAGCGCCAAGATTTTAAGAAGAAAAAGAGTTTATTGCATAGCTGACCAGCAAGAAGACCAGAAGAAAAGCGTGTGATCAGTCTCCCTGAATGAAATGGATCCTGAGGTTTATACTTTCTGGGGAAAGGTGGGCTAAAAAGAGTGGCTGAGGACGGGGAAAGATGACGTAGGCTAATCAATTGGAACACACAGGCTAAAGGGTGGCATTTAGCAGAGCATGTTCTCTTGCAAATCATGCTCAGTCCTTAAATGGAGGCTTATGCATGTTCAGTCGTAGAAATGGCCAGAGTTGGCCTTAGCAGGTGCTGCGAGGGAAAGAAAATAGTAATTTTCCTTGCAGTGAAGCAAGCATCTTCAGAATAAACACGAGGAGATGGGAGCTCAAATAAAAGAACTGGAAACTTTTTCAAATAAATAGGGGAGGGGCTACTTCAATGAAAAAAAAGTGTTGGTAAGTGGTGGTTTCAGTGCTCAATAAATGTTCACTGAATGGATAAATAAGTGAAGTAGTTAAAACAATTAAGCTAGAATAATAGATTTCCTTTAAGAAGTACATGCAAATGCACTGTAATTTGCAAATCCATATGTAAACAGGTTATCTAACTTAGAAGCGTAGTCTTTAAAGTATATAATATTATTCATTGTTGCTTTGCCTTTGCCTGTGAAATTTAATTTAGGCAATGTATTCTCAAAGTACTGTGCACACATCACTAGTAACATGAAATAATATTAGATAGCACACTTAAATTTTTAATTTAATAAATTTCTGCTTGTTTCAATGAATAACAGAAAAAGAGTTAACTATCCCAAATGCATGATTTCTGATATGTTATTTACAGTAAAGCTAACTATCTTTCAGAATGAAGCTTGAAAAAAGTTACTTAAAGATCTTTTATTTATGTCATGTAAAGAAAAATGTTACCAGTTTGTCACAAACCTACAAAAGGGCTTATTAACTGCATAATAAAGCATAGGCCAAAGGCCCCTTAATACATTTTTTACAACTTCAGCTTCTTCGCTGTACCATCTTGCAGCTATGTGAAGAAACATTTTTGAACGTTGGAGAAAGATAAAAGGATAAGGGTGCACAAGCTTTCAACTTGGCGTTTTTGAATTTATTTTCCCCAGGCTTATCAAAGAGGAACAGGGACAGATGTTGGTAATTTTTATGAGTCTCCCACAGTAAGTGGCAAAGCAGGCGGTTGTAGCCATAGCCTGGTCTAGGCTCATATCCCAAGTTTCTATTTGGGGGTTACTCCTCTGAATTTGAACACAAAACTAATTTCTGACGGGTCCCTTCCCTAGACTTTCAGTGGCAAATTTTTTGGTGTTGATAAAATAATCCAATGTACATCACACTCTAATAAAATTTACATATTTAGTCTGCTGTGCATCAGGCTGAACATTTACCTCACAGTGTATACATAATGTACTTTTTGTCATTGATGATCAGTACTTAAGGTTTGTTCTGCCAATATGATAGGTTAAATATACATAACCTACTAAAAAGAGCAAAGTCTTTTTACTGATAGGAGAAAATTAAATGACTCTTATAAAGGAAAATTCAGAAGACTCACCAAGAGTCACAGGCAGAATATTTGGCATTAGATATCAATAGGGAAAATATAGAAAATAAGTTATTTCAATACCTTAAATGCAATTATACATGAAAATTCATAAGACAGAATTTGAGTCCTTTTGCAAGATTTATTTGAGTCCTTTTGCAACTCAAAAGGATTTATTTGCGTTCTTTTGCAAGATTTATACAGTTGTGAAAAGTTGTAAATTAGTATAATCTGTTGCATTTTGAGATAAAGTTACCCGTGTTATTCACTGTACAGAATCCTACTCTATCCATCAGTAGAATTTAAATGCATGAGGAATTTCTTTCGCTTCTTCGGCATCTTTCATGCTTTCGCCTGTGACCTTGTGCTTCAACTGGCAGAGCTTAGAATTGAGTTTTCAGCAACTGTCAGAATATATATGCTGGTCCTCCTGGAAAGAGAAGCTCACATCTCTGTTTATGCTTTAGATGCCATTTAATAGTACGTATTCCACAGCATTGCAGATGAAATGGTGACATATGTTAATGCTCTGAGACTAATATCATGTTCATTTTGTTTCACAATAACACAGTAAAATTGTAAGGAAACAAAATCAGTTTCTATTTCCAAATTATATATCAGCAGTTTTTATTCCACATTTTATTTAATTCCAGGAGAAAAAAATCTAATCATATACTCTTCCAAAAGTCTCATGTTTTCCTCTCAACAACTTTTTCTTTTAAATACAGTGTGTTCTGCACATTAATATTTAATGTCTTAGTTTACCAACATTATCCCAGGAACATGTTCAACGATATAGATAGATGACAGATAAATAGATTTTTTTCTGGAAACATTATTGAAAAATCAAAGGGCTGGTCCTGGAACAGCATAATAACATCCCTGTGAACCACTGTTCACAAAAACAACAATGTCAATAGGCCATCCTGAATTTAAAGGATGAGGAAAGAGACTAAACCTGATGGGAAGAGCTGCAGTCACATAACAAAGGAGCATGGATCTTTTAAAAGCACCAAATATCCACAAGCAAAAGAATTAAGATGAATCCCTTCTTACACGATACACACACAAGAAAAAATTCAACGTGGATCATGTACCTAAATGTAAGGGCCAAAACTATAAAATCTTTAAGAGAAAAAGTAAAGGTTCATGAGTTTGGGTTAGGCAATGATTTTTTAGATACCACATTAAAGGAGAGAGTGAGAGAGAAAGGAGGGGAAAGGAGAGAAAATTAGATAAATAGATCATCAAAATGTTTTCAATTATCAATTCAAAGGACATCATCAAGAGAGCAAAAGGAAAATCCACAGAATGGGAGAAAATAGTTGTAGCTCCAATCTGATAAAGAGCTTGTATCCATAATATATAAATAATTATTGCAACTCCGCAATATAGTTTTCAAATTTACAAAGGATTTTCATGATATTTTGATAAAAAAGATATAAAATTTCCCAATAAGAACAAAAAAAGAAGCTCAACATCATTAGTCACAATGCAATGTCATTTCATACCGGCTAGGACATCTAAAATAGTTTAGAAGTTGACAATAATGAGTGATGGTGAAGATATGGAAAAAATTGGAACCTTCATATATTGCTGGTAGGAATGCAAAATGGTGTAGCCACTTTTAAAAATAGTTTGGTGGGCGGTCCACAGTGGCTCAGTTCTTGCCTGCCATGCCCCAGACCCGGGTTCGGTTCCTGGTGACTGCCCATGTAAAAAAAAAAAAAAAATTAATTTGGCATTTCCTCAAAATCTTAAGCACAGAGGTATCATTAAACCAGCTATTCCACTACTAGGTAGATACTCAAGAGAAATGGAAAGATATTACATACAAATACCTGTACATACATTTTTGTAGCAGCATTACTTAAAATAGTCAAAAAGTGAAAGCAACCCAAATATCCAACAACTGAAGAACAGAAAAAGAAAATGTGGTAAATGTCCTTACCATGAAATATTATTCGGCATTGAAAACAATGTTTGATACATGATACAACACAGGTGAACCTTGAAAACACTGTGTTAAAATGAAAGAAGTCAGTCACATAAGATCAGATATTGTAGGATTCTACTTATGTGAAATGTCCAGATTAGGTAAATCTATTAAGATAGCAGTTGTCTGGGACCAGGAAAGAAGGGTAGGTGACAACAGAGAAGGAATGGGATATGACTGTTAATGGGGACGGTACTTCTTTCTTGATGGTAAGGAGCATTTTAAATGTCTTGCAATTAGGGCAGGCCATGGTGGTTCAGCAGGCAGAGTTCTTGCCTGCCATGTTGGAAGACCTGGGTTCGATTCCTGGTGCCTGCCCATGCAAAAAATCTGCAATTAGATTGTGGTGTTGCTTGCATACCACTAAATAGATGAAAAACCATTGAACCACACACTTTAAATGTGAGAATTATATGGTTTGTGAATTATACCTCATATTTTAAAAGAATGAAGGGCCAGAAGGTAGCAAATATTTTACTCTACTCCTGGGCATCAGAATTTTACCTAAGACATTTCAAAAATGTAACTTCTGCTTTCTTAAAATAATCTGGATATCTTAAGAATTGTTTTGGCAGACTGTCACAGGAACTCAAAATCTATATCATAACACCTTAAATATACAAATTACTCTACAGCAATGAATTCTACAAATAACTAGTAGAATAATCATCCCTAAAGCATTGATTTCATCAGTTCCCACCCCTCACCCCCCACGGTGTTTAGGACACTACTGTTGGTTCTTATTGCCAAACCTTTTCATCTAAACTCTCTCTTCAAAAATTTCAGTCACCCTTAATGTCAGTCCTCTCCATAATATTAGATTTTAGCTTCTTCCCCCAAACACCTTATTATCTTTAAGATTATAATTCTCATTATGATGCTTCCATAAAATTTGTGATTGTGAATAACAGACAATCCAACTTCAAAAAGCTGAAAGAATAAGAGCTTTCATGATCTCACATAATTAGAAATCTGTAACAGGACAGTGTTGAGGGTTGCTTAATACACTGTCTCAGTATTTTCATCAAGGAACCAAGTACCTTCAGATTTTCTATCCTCTGTATGTTATCTTCAGCCTCGCTCCCCTCCTGGTCTTGGAAGATGGTGAAAATTTTATATGTAATATGCTATCATGTCAAAACAAGCTGCAAAAGAGAGACTCTTTAAAACCATCTATATAAGATTTATAAAACTTCCTAAAACTCAAGAAAACCTTTCCCCAAGCCTTCCAGTAGACTCCTTACCCTACAGCAGATCATCTGAAACGACATCATATACCTACTCTAAACCACACAAAATTCACCCCCTGGGAATGGAGAGGGGTCTAAGCCTCAGGAGAACAAAGAGAGTGACTAACTAAAGGAAATTAGAGAATTCAGTTAGCTCAAGGAAGGGGTAGAACGACTGCTAATTATAACGGGAAAAAAGATTATCTGCTATACACAATCACCCATTTTTATTTACACTCTATCCATTAATTAAAATGTAGCCTTATTTCCTGCTATTCTATATCCTTTAATTTCTTCAGTTCCAGCACATTCACTATTTGTAGAAAAAATTAAAATCCTGCCTAACTATTTCCGAACACCCACTCCTGTTCAGTATTTCCGTTTTCTATGGTAGTTTCCAATCGCTCCCTCCCTCCTTCTCTCCTTTTCTCCCTTCCTCTCCCCTTCCCTCTCACAAAGCACAGAGCATTTTAGGCATAATGGTGGTGGGCAATTTAAAGACCATTTATCTAACTCTAATCTTCTGAAAGTGGGAGACCAAAGTAAAGAAAAAGAAAAACTGAAGGGAAGGATAAAGGAGAGCAGCATAAAAGAAGTGGGAGGAAATAGGCAATAGGGAGAAGGATGGAGATAAGAGAAAGAAGAAAGAGATGGAAGAAGTGGAGAAAATAGAGGGAAAATAAAAGAACGAGATAGAGGGAGATAAGAAAGGAGGAATGATAAGAAGAAGAGGGGAAATATGAGAAGATAGGAAGAAGTGGGGGGGGGATGGAAAGGGGAAAGCAAACACAGAAGACACTGCAACAGGAAATGCAGCATTTGTCCACACAATAACAAGCCCATCGAACTTATAACCACATAGTAAAAAATGCAATAAGCAAAGTCACCTGAATGTTAATAGAAAAGAGACCTTACCTGGCAAAATTGAGGCTGACTGCTTATGATACTGGTATCTAGGATCAGGCCTAGAAAGTGAGCTACAAACAATGAATGGATTCCTCTTGAAACAGTTGGCCACCATGAAAACAAGAACCAAATACTGAATGCCAACAAGCAGCAATGCTATCATTGTAATATATAATCTATTTACTGTGAGTTGTCCTCTGACTCAGGAAGTTTTCTGTATATAACCCAAACTGGAGCCTAGACTTTCAGAGCCTTTTGAAGGGTCAGTTTCTTAATTTTAATTAACTGGGCAATTTGTGATTATTGCAATTGTTATCATCATCATCATTATTTACCAGAACTTTATCAAAGTTATTTTAGCAGTTCTATTAATTCTACCAATTGCAGAAAGCTTATGCTGCAGTAACTAAGAAACATTTATTATTATATGTGTAAAAATAAAGGAATAGAATTTTGCACAAAGAGCTAGAAGATTATAAGAACAAATTACAATATAAAAAACTGTGCCAAAATTATAGTTATATTTTATGCAACCAAAATAATTTCAAACAGAAAATGCTTAAAGTTCAAGAGTTAAATTTATATTAGAGGTATGAAAAGAATGACAAGAATTTAATTCTAAATAATATTTAAATATGATTGCTAGATCTTCAAAATTTTGAATTCTCTGATTATTATTAGTACTAAAAGCATAAATATATCTAGGTTGAATACAATGGAAAAGTTTAATTTGAATTAACTTGATTGTCTATTTAAATGCCTCTAATATTTGAGTTAAAGTTGTCCTCATTCTAAAGAAAAGTCATACAATTTTATTTAGATTCATTTTAAGTTAAATGTAAAACTTTATTTTTTAATTTTATTAAAAAAATTTTACTTTATTTTATTTTATTAAAAAATTTAATTTTATTTAAAAAATCTAAACAAACGAATAAACCATTTTTTGTAATTAATTTTCTTAACTTATTTTTGAGCTCACCTAGTACTAAATTATAATATAATACTTGAGGCCTGGATCACAGATTTTGATTGGCATCTGTTTATCATAAGAATTCCAAGAAAAGATTTAAATGGAATTAATTACAGAATTGTTTCAAATAAATCTTCAGTATTCTAATCACATATGACTATTTCAATAGGTTAAATAAATTATTATAAATTACTACTTAAAACTTGTGGTATTTGGTAAAAGAATTATATTAGTTACATACAAACACAACAGATTTTCTCTTAAATTTACTATTTGAATAATAAAAAATAGACTAGGAGAGTCTATTGGCACAATCTGGGGAACAGGATAAAAAATGTATAAAAAAAGAACAAATTACAAGACATGTAAAGATGGAAAACATGACCCTTAGGTAGAAAAGAGACTCAGTCAAGTCTTCTCTCATCATGTCTCATAACAGAAAAAAAAAGTCACAAATGAAGCTTTTGCTTTCTTAAAATCTATATTAAAAATTAAAAACAGCCAGTCAATCTACTAAATAGGTATATGTGAAGAGGTATTTCTGTTTTTTGAATTACAAAATTAAGACGTGTTTCTTACAGCAATAAGCAATTATAAATGTTTCTAAATACAACTAAAATATTTCCATTCATATCCAGTTGCACATACTAAATATACAATCTTCCAAACTTTGTTTTGCTTTTCCACATACATATATGTTTATATGCAAAGTCAGTTTACTAAAAATGCATACTTATAGCTCTGTAACTTGTTTTAATCTTATGAACTTATTTTAGAAATCCATCCAAATCAGAAAATAAATATCCCCATTATTCTTTTCATATCTGCATTGCACTCAACAATGCAGATGTAGAATTTACTTAAGCATTGCATATTAAACAAGTAAAGATTTCAGCTTTTATCAAGCCCTTACTCTTGAATACTCATATACACAAGTGTGTGTATGTTCAGCAGTTATGACTATACCTATTTTAATGCACCCTTTAAGTAATGCCAGTGTATACTTCTCCAAAATATGCAAATTACCTATCAAATATCATATAAAAATCTAAACAACTATCAATCCAAAGCCTTCTTTTCCAATGACAACATTCTATCTACTCCAATAAAATATCAATCTGAAATGCTCTGCTTCCTTAAAGAATGTAGAAATCCATAAAGAATGCTGTTCCTTTCTTAACAGCAAAGAAAAGGTAGATAATGTACAAAATTAAAACTATTTTAAAAACCATCAGAAAGCTGAGGTCATAAAACAGCTAGGTACTCTGAATTTCAAAGCTCCTGTTACCAATTCCTATTAGAAAGATAAGACACATGAACTGTTTTTCCCAGGGAAAAGCAAAAGAGAAACAAGTTGCATGCATACGAGAATGTAAAATAAAACATCTAAATTACTAATGAATTTATAGCAGCTGAGTGTGGATTAGTATGAGGCAGTTTAGATTCTCTAAGAATCCAAGAAGAGTTCACAGTCACTCACCAGCTACTTTTCAAGGACCTCAGTGTGCTAACAAAAGGTTTAATACAGGGCAGAAAGCATGATGGCACAGATGAGCAGGACATGATCGATGCTGCTGGTAGACAGGCATGAAACCTGCACCCTTATTTCATACAAATTGAAAGTTTTCAGCCATGAGAGAGAGCGCAAAAACCCCTTTTCAATCTTAACCTAAGCAAGGTTGCACTCGGGTTGCGCAGAAATCAAAGCCAACCTCCAATGAACGGGTGGCAGGAAATCCACTTAATGGTCTTAAACTAACACAAGTCAAAAGACTACTGCCACTGTGTAGAGGGAAGGGAACATGCTTACTTCAAACTCCCAACAATTACAAGGCAATGCATAACTGCCACAAGAGAGGAGAGGAAAAGAAATGCTTTTTTAAAATGGCCATTAAAGTTTATGAGCAAAGGCATCATTAAGACAGAAGTTGTACCAAAAATAACTGAAAACACCTCTGATCGCACAACGAGCATTGCACTGACTTGCATACAAGAGCAATCTGTGACTAGAGCAGGGATAAAGGTACAGAGAGAGACTGGCACTGTAGAACAGGCAAACTAAGCCTGCAGAAACCTAAGAACAAATCAGTAACATTGAGACTATCTCTATGATTCCAGGCCTCACTTCAAGCATAATGTAGCAACAGTCAACCATTGTAGGACAGAGAATTGAAGATAATTAAGAACAACAATAAAACCCCAAACCAGCTCACCTACTGCTACTTAGAACAGCCAAGAGGCTGAAACAAGAAATGTCATGCTCAATTTGTGGTACAAATTTTATTTCAGTCTTTATTAATGTTTTACTAATGATGTTTAGCACACACTCAAAATTACAAACACATAATACAAGCAAAGTAATAAAACATTTTTAAATGGAAAAATGAGTCAACTAAATTGGACACAGAGATGGCCAGGATTTTGGAATTATCAAAGACTGAGTATAACTGTGATTAACATGCTTAAAAATCTGATGCCAAGGAGGAAGAAAATGCTGACCAAGAGGGAAACTGCAACAGAGCGATGGGAAACAATTTTAAAAAGGCAAATGGAGAGAACAGAAATGTGAGAAAATAGCAGAGAAGAATTCCTTCAAATAGCTTATCGGGAAATTGTTCAGGACAGAGAAAAAACAACTGACATGAGTACTGCTCAATAGAAACTATTTATCAAAAAACATAGCGCCAATCTTTACAAAAAAAAAAAACAAGTTTCCAAGAGATATGACGCAATATCAAACATTTAATATGTCTGTAATAAGTGTACTAGAAGAAGGAGAGAGAGAAGAATGGACAAGGGAATACTTGAGGAATAATGGCTGAGTACATTATGAAATTAATGAAAGACAACACTCCACAGATACAAGGCATTAAGAGAGCACAAAAAGGATAAATGCAAACAAAAGCATACCTAGTAACATGCTGTGAAAATTAAGTCACATAAAGAGAATATCTTGACGGCAGAAAACACAGATAAAGTAAAAGACATAGATAAAGAATGATAGAAGACTCTATCAAACACTATGCAAACTAGAATAAAATGAAGTGGCACATTTAGGGAAAGAAAAAAAATAATCACAACACAGAATTCATAGTCAGTGAAAATATATGCTTAAAAACAAACAGAAAATCCACAAAGTCACTACCGGTTTCATTTAAGACATATAGAGATCTTGGAAATCATCACTCCTACCTTTACAGTGAGAACAAAGCTGAACAAAGTCAGTCGGTTACTTTGCTGAGACCCATAAAAGAATCAAAGTAAAAAAGAAAACTGCTATGCTGAAATCTGGAGAGTTGGCTGCATACAAAGGATCATACCAGGTAGAGCCCACCTGTGAGCCATCTGGCCCTGGGCTCTTTGTTGGAAGGCTTTTGAGTCAATCTCTTTACTTAGAATTGGTCCGTTGAGGTCTTCTAGTTCTTCTAGAGTGAGTGTGGATTGTTCGCCTGTTTCTAGGAATTTGTCCGTTTCATCTACGCTGTCTAATCTCTTGGCATACAGTTGTTCATAGTATCCTCCTATGATCAGTATAATGGCCCCCCTTTCATTTATGATTTTATTTATTGGTATCTTCTTTTTTTCTTTGGCAGTCTAGCTAAGGGTTTGTCAATTTTATTGATTCTCTCAAAGAATCAACTTTTGGTCTTTTGCTAATTCTATCATTTTTTTATTCTCCATTTCATTTATTTCTGCTCTAATCTTTATTTCTTGCCTTCTGCTTCTGTTAGTTTGCTGTTCTAATTCTATTTCCTCCAGGTGTTCAGTTAGGTGTTTCTTTTTTAGCTCTTTAGCTCTTCTTTTTTTAATGAACGTGTTTAAGGCTATAAATTTCCCCTTCAGCACTGCCTTCGCTGTATCCCATATGTTTTGATATGTTGTGTTCTCAATTTCATTTGTCTCAAGATATTTAATGATTTCTCTTGCAATTTCACCTCTGTCCCACTGATTAAGAGTATGTTAACTTTCATATATTTGTGATTTTTTTTCAATTCTCCATCTGTTATTGATTTCCAGCTTCATTCCTGGTTATCATGGTTAGAAAAAATACTTTGTATAATTTCAGTTGATTTAAGTTTATCAAGACTTGTTTTGTGACCCAACTTGTAGTCTATCCTGGAAAATGACCCATGAGCACTTGAAAAGAATGTATTTCCTGCTGTTTCAGGGTACAATGTTCTGTATAGGTCTAGTTATCATATTCAAGTTCAGTTTCTTTATAGATCGTCTGTCCAGATGTTCTATTTATTGATGAAAGTAGTGTATTGAAATCCCCAACTATTATTGTAGAGGCATCCCATTAGTTTTTGCATTGTTTGCTTTGCGTATTTTGGGACACCCTGGTTAAGTGCATAAATTTTTATGATTTTTATTTCTTCTTGGAGGCTGACCCTTTATATTAACATATAATATCATTCTTTTTCGCTTTTAACAGTTTTTCAGTTAAAGTCTATTTTTTCCGTTATTAATACAGCTACCTTAACTCTTTTTTTTATTATTGTTTGTATGGAATATCTTTTTTCAACCTTTTTTTCTGACTTTGGGTCTAAAATGAGTCTCTCGTAGATAGAACATAGATGAATCATATTTTTTAAATTCATTCTGACAATCTGTGTCTTCAGATTGGGGCACTTAATTCATTAACATTCAATATTATTACTATAAATTCTGTACTTCAACTATTTAATCTTTTGGTTTTTACATCATATCTTATTTTTGCCTCTCTTTTTATCCTTTTAGTTACACTCATTGATAATCTTCATTTCTACATTCTGTTCCAAGCTACTCTCTTTTGTCCTTTCCCTTAAGTTTGAAGAAATTCTTTCAGTATTTCTTGTAGGGCAGGTATTTTGTTGATAAACACTCTTACTTTTTGTTTATCTGTGAATATTTGAAGCACCCCTATTTTTGAAGCACTGTTTTGCCAGATAACTATTGGCTTGCAGTTTTTTTTTTCAGTACTTTAAATATATCAGACCACTACCTTCTCACCTCAACAGTTTATGATGAAAAATAAGAACTCAGTCTGACTTAGGATCCTTCATATCTGATGAATCACTTTTCTCTTTCTGCTTTCAGGAGTCTCTCTTTATCTTTTGACATTTGACATTCTGATTATATGTGTGTCAGAATCAGTCTATTAGGATTTATTCTGATTCAAGTACATTTTGCTTCTTGGACATGTATATTTATGTCTTTCATAAGAGCTGGAAAATTTGGGGTCATTATTTCCTCAAATAGTCTTTCTGCCTCTTTTCTCTTCCCTCCTCCTTCTGGAACACCAATTACATGTATGCTTGTACATTTTATAATGCCATTCAATTACCTGAGACACTGTGCAATTTTTTCCCATTCTTTTCTCTCTGCTCTCTGTCTGTAAGATTTTCATTGTCCTAGCTTCTAGTTTACTAACATTTTCTTTTGCATGTTCAAATCTGCTGCTTTATGTCTCTAGTGTATTTAATCTATTCTATTGTGCCTTTCATTTCCATAATTGCCTTTCTTTCCTCTACTTTGTTATGTTATTTTTCTATATTTTCAAATTCCTATTTATGCTCACCCAGTGTCTTCTTAATTTCCTCTATCTCTTTAGTCATACTTTCCTTCATCTCTTTGACTTGATTTAGGAGATTTATTTGAACCTCATTGATTAGGTTCTTTCAAATTCTGTGCCTCCTCCAAAGTTTAAATTTGTTCCTTTGACTGGACTATATCTTCCTGTTTCTTAGTATGGTTTGTAACTCTTTGCTACTGCTGAAGCATCTGATTATCTTGATGACTTTACTCTGAAGGTTAGTTTCTCTCTCTTGCCTACAGTTTTATTGTTGATTGACTTTGTGTTAAGGCTCTTCTTTGATGCTTGGTTCAACTTATTCTAGATCAATATCATTGTCTGTGTTTGATCAGATTTTCCCATCTCTTCTTCATCTGATTTTGCCTTGGATATGCAGTACAATTTTTAAGTCTGCATTTTTTGTGAAATTGTTTCATCCCCAGGGGAAAGCTTATCCTTCCCTTTGTTTCTTCTCTGGGAATATTGATCTATTCTGTTTGTTTTTGTTTTGCCT
Source organism: Tamandua tetradactyla (assembly GCF_023851605.1). Taxonomy (NCBI): domain Eukaryota; kingdom Metazoa; phylum Chordata; class Mammalia; order Pilosa; family Myrmecophagidae; genus Tamandua; species Tamandua tetradactyla. The sequence goes on along the minus strand of NC_135347.1, from coordinate 6,811,440 downwards.
CTTGTGCCAGTTTCAAAGTATTATGTACCTCAGAAAAGCCATGTTTAATCCCAATCAAACCTTGTAGGAGCAGCTGTTTCTTTTAATACTGATTCAATACTGTAGGTTGGAATCTTTTGATTAGATTCTCTCCACAGAAATGTGACACACCCAATTGTGTGTGTGACCTTTGATTCGATGGAGATGTGACTCCACCCATTCTAGGTGGGTTTTGATTAGTTTAACAGGAATCATTTAAAAGAGAAAACATTTTGGAGAGAGTCAGAAATGACAGAGCTGACAGAAACTTCAGAGGAAAGCAGAAAAGCAGAGAACAGAAACACAGATATTTGGAGATGCTTGGAGCCCAACAGACATCACTATGAGATGTTAAGCAAGCCAGAACCTGGAGGGAACCAAGGGAGGCCAAGAGATTAAAGCCAGACTTGGAGAAGCAAAGTGAAGAACCCCCACAGGAACAGAGGCTGAAAGCTACAGAGCCCAGGAGCAAGGGACCAACAGATGCAAGCCACATGACTTTCCAGCTGACAGAGGTGTTCCTTGGCCTTTCTTGAGTGAAGGTAACCTCTTGTTGATGCCATAATTTGGACACATTCACTTCTTAAAACTGTAAACTTCTAACTTATTAAATTCCCTTTTTAAAAGCCATTCCATTTCGGGTAGAACACATTCTGGCATCCTATAAATTAACACACCTCTACAGCTTTTATTCTTGTTAAGAAACCCTCCCTTGGTGGGGGGGGTTTAACCTGGGGAAGGACTTTCCCAGAGCAGTATTTCCCAGCCCAATCAGGTCCATGGACACACAAAGAACACAGACCAACTCCAGAGGGCCCTGGGATCAGGGCTACTGCCAGAAGCCTTTTCCATGTTTCCCCTAAGCTGTGCCTTCACAGCCTGCATAGCAGATTGCACTCTTCACAAACAGTTCCCTGCAGCCCCTAAGAAGTACTGTGTCTATAAACCTCCACCATCTCTGCCCCTATCAGGGATGGGGTTGAAACAGTGGCCGTGGATAGGGTGGGCTAAAGCAGCAGCTCAGAGCCAGGACCCAGTGATACAAATTCACCAATCAAAAGCCGTTATCAGGGCTTGAGCCCCCACCTCTGTTCTTGGGAAGAGGCCTTCCACATCCCTCTCCATTCACGGTCACCTTAAGAGAGGGACATGGAACACCAGGAGCTGCTTCCGGGAGAGCTATTCTCAGTTCTTTACTGCAGTTTCTCAGCCTCCTCTTCCTGTACTTCCCTTAATTTTGCACTTCCCTGGTCTCTAGGGCCCCAAAACAATTGTTTCGACAGTCCCTACTAGTCTACTAGCTATTCTGGAGGAAGAATGAGTCCTGGCACTCTCTAGGTCACCGTCTTCCCCAGAAGTTCCCCTCCCTACTTCTGTAATAAGTTTTAAGACCAGGAAGTCAAGTCCTCCAACTTCTTCCTCTTTTTCAAGATGGCTTTAGCAATTTGAGACCACTTACCCTTCCCTAAAATTTTTTTTCATGAGCAGGCACCAGGAATCAAACCTAGATCTCTGGCATGGCAGGCTAGAACTCTGCCACTGCACCACCATTGCCTGCCCATCTAAATTTAATAATTGGATTTTCCATTTGTGCAAAACAGGTCATTGGAATTTTGATTGAAATTGTATCGATTCTTTAAATTGCTTTGGGAACATCTTAGTGATATGTAGCCTTCCAATCCATGAATACAAGATATCCTTCCATGTATTTAGATTTTCTTTAATTTCTTTCAATAACGTTTTGCAGTTTTCTGTGAACAAGTCCTTTACATTCTTGGTTGTATATATATTCCTAGATATTTGATTCCTTTGGTTGCTATTTGAATTAATTTTTTCTTTGTTTCTCCTTCCAATTGTTCATCGCTTCTGAATAGAATCACTACTGATTTGCAGGTATTGATTTTGAACCCTACCACTTTGCTGAATTTATTTATTAGCTCTGGAAGTTTTGTTGTGAATTTTTTCAGGATTTCCTACATACAGGATCATGTCATTTACCGAGGGAAGGTTTCACTTCTTCATTTTCAATTTGGATGACTTCCTTTTCTTGTCTAATTGCTCTGGCAAGACCTTCCACTGCAATGTTGAATAATCATGGTGATAGTAGGCATCCTTGTCACGTTCTGATCTCAGAGGAAAGGCTTCCAGTCTTTTATCATTAAGTAGGATATTAACCATGAGCTTTTCACATATGCCCTTTATCATGTTGAGGAAGTTTTCTTCTATTCCCAGGCTTCCAAGTGTTTTTAATATGAAGTTCCTGTATTTTGTCAAGTCCCTTTCTGCAGCAATTGAGATGATCATGTGGCTCTTTCCTTCATGTGTTAATATGCCATATTGTATTAATTGATTTTCTTAGGCTGAACCAATCTTACATACTAAAGATAAATCCCATTTTACCATGGTGTGTAATTCTTTTAATATACTATTGGATTCAGTTTGCTATTATTTTGTTAAGGATTTTTAAAACTATATTCATAGAGATATTTGTCTTTAGTTTTCTTGCTGTATCTTTATCTGGCTTTGGTATTAGGACTTGTACAAAGAATTAGGGTGTGTTCCCTCCCCTTCAATTTTTGGGAGAGTTTGAGCAGAATTTGGGTTAAGTCTTCCTAGAACATTTGGGAAAATTTCCCTGTGAAGTTCTGGGGTTTTCTTCGCTGGCATGTTTTTGATGACTTGATTCAATCTCATTACTAGTAATTGGTTTGTTGATCTCTATTTCTTCTTCAGTGTAGTTAGTTTACGTGTTTCTAAGAATGTCCTTTTCATCCAGGTATCTAACGTATTTTTTTATAGTTGTTCATTGTATCCTAGTAGAGTCCCTTTATTTCAGCAGGTTCAGTAGTAACATCCCACTTTTCATTTCTGATTTTTCTTATTTGTTATCTTCTCTTTTTCTTTTCTTTGTTGGTCCAGCTAAAAGTTTGTCAATGTTATTGATATTTTCAATGAATCAATTTTTTATTGCATTGATTCTATTTTTTTGTTTTTGTTTTTCTGTCATTGATCTCCACTGTATTTTTCATTATTTCATTCCTTCTGCTTGCTTTAGGGTTAGCTTACTCTTCTTTTTCCAATTCTTCCAGTTTTAAGATAAGGTCTCTGATTTTGAAGTCTTTCTTCTTTTTTAATGTCAGTATTTAGAGGTCTAAGTTTCCCTCTCAGCACTGCCTTCACTGCATCCCATAAGTTATGTTGCATTTTCATTTTCATTTGCCTCAAAATGTTTCCTAATTTCACTTGTGGTTTCCTCTTTAACCTATTGGGTGTTTAAGAATATTTGTTTCATTTTCACATTTCAGAATTTTCCATTTCTCCCTCTTATTTATTTATTTATTTGGTATGCTGTATGGAGAGGTCACATTTCATTATTTTTCCATGTGAGTATCCTGTTATTGCAGCACCATTTGTTGATTTTTTTGGTAGCTAGCAAATGACTCTGTGCTCACCATGTGCCCTTCCAGCTAAGAGAGAAACCCTGACTGTGTTCACCATGTGCCTTCTCAGATGAGAGAGAGACCCTGAATTTCATCAGCTTTCTTGAACCAAGGTGTTTTTTCCTGGATACCTTTGACTGGACATTTCTATAGACTTGCTTTAATTGGGACATTATCTTGGCCTTAGAACTGTAAACTAGCAAGGGGAATTATTAAAATTCCCCTTTTTAAAAGCCATTTCATTTCTGGTATATTGAATTCAGGCAGCTAGCAAACTAGAACAGTTGGTTTTTGTTTGCTTGTTTGTTTTTTGGGGGAAGTGCATGGGCCGGGAATCGAACCTGGGTCTCTCACATGACAGGTGAGAATTCTACCACTGAACTACCCTTGCACACCCATTTCTCCTTCTTATTGGCTTCAAGCTTTATTCTGTTGTAGTTGGAGAATGTACATTGTATGATTTCAATGTGTTTTTAATATAAGCCTTGTTATTTGACCCAACATATGGTCTATCCTTGAGATAGATCCTTGAGTGCATGATCCACATGCACTCAAGAAGAATGTGTATTCTGTTGTTGAAATAGTCTATATACATCTGTTTGTCTAGTTGGTTTAGAATATCATTCAATCCTTACACTTCATTATTGATTTTCTGACTAAGTGTTCTATCCATTATTGAGATTGATGTGTTAAAGTCTGACTATTAATGTAAAACCATCAATTTTTCCCTTCAAATCTATCAGTATTTGCTTCATATATTTTTAGACTCAACTGTTGGGTGCATTAATATTCATAATTGTTACATCTTCCTATTGAATTGTCCCGTTTATAAGTACATAAATATTATCTTTGTCTTTTATAATGTTTTTAATTAAAGTCTACTTTATCTAATATTAGTATAGCCACCTTAGCTCTCCTTTGGTTATTACTTGCATGGTATATTTCCTCCTATTCTTTCATCTTCAACCTTCTTGTATCTGGTTTTAAGGTGTGTCTTTTGAAGATAGCATATAGTTGAGCTATGCTCTTTTATCGATTGTACCTACCAATCTCTTTCTTTTAACTGGAGTGTTGGATCCATTTACACTTAAAGTTGCTACTGATAATATAGGACTTTTTCTGTCATTTTGTTATTTACTCCATGTATGTCTTATACCTTTTTTATCCCTCAATTCTTCCATTAATAACTACTTTTATTTTTGTGTTATTCCATATTATGGGCCTTTTCTTTTCTATCTGGATATATTTTTCATCTGTTTTCCTTGTGGTTACCATAGGGTTAAAATTTAAGATACTAAATACACAACAATCATATCTGGTTTGATAGCAACTTAACTTCAATAGCATACGCTACCTTTTTTCTTTTACTTGTTGCCACTTATCTTTGCACAATTTGCCCAAAACCATAAATTTTCCATTATTTTAAGCATTTTCATTGTAGCACCTGTAGGAATTAAGAAGTGGAATTACATACCAAACAAAAACCTATAACAATGCTGGCATTTATAATTACTCAAATTGTTAACTTTACCACAGTTTTGATTTATTTATGCTGCTTTCTAGCATCCTTTCCTTTCACTCTGAAGAACTCCTTTTAGCATTGCTTATCCAGTGGTGATAAACTCCCTCAATCTCGGTTTATCTGAGAATGTCGTAATATATATATATTTTTTACATGGGCAGGCACCAGGAATCGAACCCAGGTCCCCTGGCATGGCAAGCAAGCATTCTTGCCTGCTGAGCCACCGTGGCCCTAATCTTTCTCTTTTGAAAGAGGATTGCCAGATATAAAATTCCTAGCTATCAAGTGTTTTCCTTTGGTTCTTCAAATATTTTCAACCCACTGCCTTCTTGCCTCCATGGTTTCTGATGAGAAATAAGCAGTGTTTCACTTTGCTAAGACTGCAATATACCAAAATGGGTTAGCTTCTACAATGGGGATTGATTAGTTTACAAATTTACAGCTCTAAGACCACAAAAATGTCCAAATTAGGGCATCAACAAGATGATACCTTCTCTGAAGAAAGGCCACCAGGAAGGCATACAGCCAGCAACTGCTGGTACATCTCTCTGCATTTTGTCATTTTCAGCTTTTGGTTTCAGTGGCTTCCTCTCTCAACAACTCTGGGGTTTTTCTCTCGAAGTCTTTTGGCTTTTTCTGTCCTTTATCCTCTCATAAAGGACTCCAGTAAAAGTATTAAGACCCACTTTGAATGGGGCAGGTCACATCTCAAATAACTAACTAAAATGTACCTCCCATAAGAGGTCTGTATCCACAGGAATGAACTGAAAGAACATGGCCTTTTCTAGAGTACATAACAACTTCAAAGCAGCACAAGCAGTCAATCTCATCGGAACCCCTTGTATATAACGCTTTTTTTCCTGCAGCTTTCAGAACCCTCCTTGTCTTTTGCATTTGATAGTATGTTCAATGTATGACAGGGTATATTTTTCTTCATTTTTATCCTGTTATTGTTCTCTGGGCTTCTTAGTTGTATATATTCATGAATCTGCCAATATTGGAAAATTCTTTTTCATTATTTCTTTGACTATTCCTTTCGTCCTTTTTCTTTCTTCCTTTGGGACTCCCATAATGTGTGTATTGATCTGCTTGATGATGTCACAGAAGTTTATTAGTCTATCTTCACCCTTTATATACTTTTTGTTTCCACCCTAAGCCTGGCTCATTTACAGTATCTTGTCTTCAAGTTCACTGATTCTTTCTTCTGCCAACTCTAATCTGCTCTGGAAATCTTCCATGGAATTTTAAATTTCATTTTTATTGTGCTCTTAAACTCTGATATTTGTTTTATTTTTTAATTTCTCCCTATTAAGATTTTCATACTGCTCATTCATTCTTTTCCTGATATCCTTTAGTTCTTTCTCTGCATTTTCTTATATCTCCCTGAGCACTCTTAAGATCTCTTTCTTTTAAAAAAAATGCTTTGTTCACTATGTCCATATTTTGGTCTTTTCTTGGAGTTCTCTGGATTTTTAATTTTCTTCTGGATTTTACCTTCTTCCTTTGGATGACCATCACTTCTTCTTTGTCTTGTATTCTTGTTGCATACTACATTAATATTTTTTGGTGTAAATTCTAAATTCGTTACCTGAAATGCCTGTTTCTTGATTTTGTCATCAGCTGATGATAAGATAGATTTTCTTGAGCTTCTCCTACCAAAGGCAAATGCAACACAGTGTGCAGGTTTGCTTGTTTTCTGGACCTGTCCTTTTCCTTGGCTTTCACTTGTTAATTCTTTTGGAGTTTCCCCATTTACAGGGGCTTTGTTGACCCTCTGTTTCCCAGGAGACAGACTCCCTTCCCAGGTGTTTGAAGCCAGCAAGCCATTGCCCCTGCCTGTCCCACTGACATAGCATGGAGCCCTGTCTTATACACCGTGGCTTTGACTGGAGCAAGGGTGAAACAATGGCTGCTGCTGTCTTAGCCATGGTGGGTTGAAACCATGTTGACCCTCAGAACCAGAGGCCCCCTGAGATGTGAAGTCACTAATGAAAAGCCACGATTAGTAGTCAGCCACATTGACCCCAAGTTTGGGAAAGAGGATTTTTACATCCCTTTCTGTTACAGGTAAGGACCCCATTGTGGTCTATTGCAGGAGTGGAGGATGCATGCCAGTAGCCATGTGTGGAGAGAGCAATTTATTGTTCTTTACGTTATTTCTCATTCTCTTCCTGTCTCTTCTTGGATGCTGCACAGTGTTCCTCTGCCTTCCGGAGATCCAAGATTGTTGTCAGACTGTTCCTACCTGTTTAATAATTACTTTTGTGGAAGGATTGAGTGTGGGAGTGTTATAGTTTGCTAGCTACCAGAATGCAATATACCAGAAATGGAATGGCTTTTAAAACAGGGAATTTAATAAGCTGCTAGTTTACAATTCTAAGGCCGAGAAAATGTCCCAATTAAAACAAGTCTATAGAAATGTCCAATGGAAGGAATCCAGGGAAAGATACCTTGGTTCAAGAAGGCTCATGAAGTTCAGGGTTTCTCTCTCAAGTGAGAAGGCACATGGCGAACACAGTCAGGGTTTCTCTCTCATCTGGAAGGGCACATGGCGAACATAGCATCATCTGATAGCTTCTTCTCCTGGCTTCCTGTTTCATGAAGCTCCCCAGGAGGCATTTTCCTTCTTCATCTCCAAAGGTCACTGGCTGGTGAACACTCTGCTTCGTGGTGCTGCAGCATTCTCTGCTCTCCCTGAATCTCCCATTCTCCAAAATTTTTCCTCTTTTATAGGACTCCAGTAAACCAATCAAGACTGACCCAAATGGTTGGAGACATGTCATCACCTAATCCAGCTTAACAACCACTTTTGACTAGATTACGTCATCCAGGGAGATGATCCAATCACAGTTTCAAACATGCAGTATTGAACAGGGATTATTCTACTTTTATGAAATGGGATTTTGATTAAAACACAGCTTTTCTAGGGGGTATGCATCCTTTCAAACCAGCACAGGGAGTTCCATACTCTGCCATCATCCCACTATTATGTCCTTAGAGGTGTCAACTTTGATCACTGATTTAGGTTTTATTTGCCAAATATTTTCATGGTGAAGTTAATATTTTCTTTGTATTTTTCATTTATGGAAATATTCTTTATCAGTACAAATATTCTGTCCATTAAACTTTCATTCACTAGTTTTAGCACAGAGAACATGAAATAATATTAGTGTAATGGCTTCAAAATGGTGATTTAAAAAAAGTCATCCTTCTACTGCTAGAGGTTTGAAATCTAGGTAAAGTGATTGATTTTAATTGGGTAAAAATATTGTAACAGATAGGTTGTGTAGAAAATTCAGTTTTCCAAGACTAAACAAAGGAAAAAGAAAGGCCTTTATTTTTAAGGATAGAATAACAATATATATATTAACTAAAAATAACTTCTCTGGCAATGTACAAGTAAAAAAGTCTTTCAATATTTAGACAGTTTCTCTTTTTATGCTAGATCTTAAGCATACTTGTATTGTTGAGTAAAATAAATTTTAAACCACTTTCATCTAATCGAAATTCACTGTTCTGTCACAAAATAAAATTACATTGAGTAGAGTTTATTTTGCAATATAGCTCAAAGCAAATTATGAGTCTATCTGTAAGCAGTGGAATGGAGCAAGTTGAAAAATAAATCAATAAGCTCAAATTTACTTCACTAGTATCCCACAGCATTTACCAGACAATGCATCATATAATAGTCAAAATAAATCTCTATTCAGTCAGATAGTATGAAGCTTCATAAGACAATGTTATCAGCATTCTTTTATTAAATATAAGCAATTACTTGACCTTGGTCATATAATATAATGAACTTAGTCTCTTTAATGTATGATATTTTCTATAAATAACTGATGAAGTCAATATTTAAGATAAAATAAATGCATAAAGTATATGCATTCTGCAAAGTAGAAATATGGCTAAAACAGAAGTGAAGACAAGGATAACCTCAGAGACTTTGCATTAAAGATGTACCTGAAAACAGAAAAATGACACAATGTGTCAATTTCTCAAAGACAATTTTTCTGCAATACTGATATCAAATAACATCTAAGTCAAATGGACTTTAGTTTTATGCCAAAAGTCAGCCTATCAAAGTAGGGTAGGTTACTAGCCTAATATTTGGAAAAAGGAAGCAATCTGAATTATTATGCATACGCTTTACTCAAAAGTACATAGTTTCATGACCCTCTGTCATATAGCTCAGAAAATGCTTATGCTTTCCAGAACTTCCCTTTTTGGGGCAAATTTCTTCTCCATTTGTGATAATCTCTGGGGATTCATTGAGGATAACAACTCCCTGATTTTCTACATGGTTTTATGCTGGGAGGAGAGAGCAGGGGAGGAGGTAAGCAACAGCTTCAGCCAAAAAGAAAATGTCCCTTCAGGGGTTCTTTGAACTCCCTGGTAGTGGAAATTTCTCTCTCAGCACCAGATATAGTATTCCCGTGGTTTCTCTGCCTACCCTGTCTTGTTTATTTTACTTCACTTTTCACTTTATTGACAAATAAATAATTTCATCCCAAAAAGTAAAATTTAGATTCCTGTTATAGAATTCTGAGATCTTAAGTTGAAACTGAATGAGGGTTTCAAATGCCTACCCCATTTTGGCCATTTCTCATTACCCTTTAGACTTTCAGTTTGTGTATTGGGCTTTTAGATGAGGGTAATTAGTGATTAATAAATCAAACGTATTTAGTATAGAATTCAAGTTATTTTAAATAAAATATAACTGAACGGGTGAAAGATGCTATGTATTTATTATTACTACAACATCATGTTTACTTGAATCTTTTCTCAGTACATCTAAAGCTACTATGACTTCTTCCATCCTGGCCTATCCCTCCTGAAAACTCTGAAAGCTTTTACATTCTGTACCACAATATTTAGCTGATATGCATTTCTGTAACATTAATATCTATTTTACATTTTTAGGTAAATCCTTAGCTAAAGAAGGGAACCTATTTATAGTTCTGTATACATTATAGTACTTAGGATTCTGCTGAATGAGCTAGAATAAAGGGAGATTAAAGGTAATAACAGCTATCATTATGTGAATTCTCACTATGGTATTTTTTATAGCTAATATTCAAATCAATCTTATAAGAAAGTGTTATTATTCCCTATTTTACAGATGTAGACTATCACACTAGAAGTGATCATATGACTTTCCAAAGATGATTCAGCTGATTAGGGTGTGGGATAGAAACCAAACACACTTCTTTAACCAAGGTCAAGACTTGTTTACTATATGAGACTGTTTAAGCCTTTTTAAAATAAGTACTTGCTTGTATGTTTGTTTCATGTATGTATTTTTCTATCATTCTTCCATTTTTACACTCATTGAGGAAAAGGAAATATTAAAATATACTATACTACTTTTAAAATAGCTTCCTTTTGGCGTATCATTTTGGCTTCTGGCCATAGGAAGGGAAGAAGTTCTTTGCACTATATCAGAAAATACTCCAAAATGTCAAAAGTGTGATGTATATTAAAATCTGAGTACTCAAGAGTGAAAAATATTAACAATCCCAATTATAATAAGGCATAAGACATGATAGTTGAAATGAGTGATGTAATTGCCAAACATAAGTGATTTTTATTCTATATTATCATAAAAATTTTATATCTGCCATCAATAGAAACTAAAAACTAAAATTAGTTCACTCACTGAGAGAAATGTGCCGCCAATATTCTTGGCAGAATATGCTTCTTGTTTCATGGGAGAAATCACTTTAGAAATCTATTTTGAAACCTGTGTTCTATTTAAATAGATTTTGTAAATTTAAAATTATGACACGAAACAAATTCCTTTAATATAGCAAAGCTTTTTCAAAATATAGGCAGTAAGCTATCACAAAGAACATTTAATGTTATATAATTAATTTAAAAACCTCACAAAAATAAATTTGATCAACTTTATAGAGAAATTTTGGGTCACCAAATAAATGGACAGTCATAGAACATCTTAAAAAGTAAAGGAATACTAATGTTAAGAGCTATGGGTAAAGAAATTTTGGAAGTACAAACCTCTCATAACTATTATGAGGTCTGATATAAGTTAACATTTCAAATACTATTATTAAAATATTTATCTTTATTCTAAATTCTGGTGTATATACTCAAGAAAAATATGGAACTAGGAAAGGTTTAAAAACACACACAAAAACAGAAACCTTTCCTGAAAGGTTGGGAAGAGACAACTAAATATGATTCCTCTTTAAAAAAATCAAAGCCTGCTGAAAGATACCTGTAAAGGATTTGAACTCTCCCCCTGCCCTCCAAAAAGTATCATGACATGAGCAAAGGCTTTTCACATGAGATTAATTTAGATATGAGGAAAGATTGAAAAAGTTAAATTCGTTAGCTATATGCATATGCACATGTGATGAGGTTCTCTTTTTCATTCTGTTGTAAATAATTTATTATACAAATGTATTTAGTTTTACTAATTTCCTCTGCTTACCTCTTGGGCTTAAGATATATTTTACAAAAAGTGGGCTAGACCTGTATATTCAGAGCTATAAAACATTGAGAGAAATTAAATAAATTCTAAAGAATTTGTGAAACATACAGCATGCTCCTGAATTGGAAGATTCAAGAGTGTTAGGATGTCAGTTCTTCCCAAATTGATCTATAGCTCACTGCAACTTCAATCAGAATGCAAACAGACTTTAATAGAAAATAACAAGTTAATTTTAAGTTTTATATAAAAATGAAATTACCTAGAAATTTCAAAAACAACATTGATAAAGAAGTACAAAGTTGTTGGATTTTCACTACTTGATTTTAAGAAGTCTTTTAAAGCAGAGTAGAGTTTGGTTTTGGGATCAAGAAAGACAATGAAATAGAAGATAGGGTCCAGAAACAAATTGACACATATGTGGTCAATTGATTTTCAACAGAGGTATAACAGCAATTCAATGTAGAAAAACAGCCTTTTCAAAAAATGTCACTAGAACAATTTGATATCCATATGAGAAAAAGAACCTGTTATACACCGTCCATCATATAAAATAATTAACTCGAAATGAATGAAAGACTGAAATATAAAATCTAGTACTATAAAAGACCTTGAAGAAAACATAATTGAAAGTGCTTGAAACTTTTGATTAGCCCAGATTTATGGGAAAGGACTCCCAGAGCATGACGTATTAAAAAGAAAAAAAGATAAATTGTACTTGACCAAAATTAGGCACTTGTTTGAAAGACTCTGTTTGTATTCAAGACACAAAGAACTCTATCTAAGTGCAATAAGAACACAAACAATCCATTAAAAATAGGTAAAGATTTAAACACATTTTTTACCAAAATAGATATTCTAGTCACAAACACAGAAAAAGATAGTCACCATCATCAGTTATTAATGAAATGCAAATTCAAACCATGATGAAAGACTACTACACATCTATTAGAACAACCAAAGTTAAGTGACTGACCATATCAACTGTTAGTGAAGATGTGGAGTAACTGAAACTCAGACACTGCTACTGGGAATGTGAGTAGTATAACCGCTTTGGAAAACAGTATATTAGGATTCTCTAGAGAAACAGAATCAACAGGAGATATCTGTAAATATAAGAGTTATAAAACTGTCTCATGCAACCATGAGGATGCAAGAATCCAAAGTCTACAGGACAGGCCATGAGGCAGGCAACTCTGATGAAGTTCCTCAATGAACTCTACAGGAGAGGCTGGCTTGCTGAAGAAGTGAAAATTGTCTTCTCCCTTATAAGAGAAGGAGCCTTGGATGTGAAGCACTGAGCCCAGGTCCCTGCCTCCAAACTTCCATTTTGTAGTTGGAGTGTTGGGGGAGCAGGGAGGGAAAGAGGCCACCCTCCACCACCACTCAACTCCTTGACTGATTGGATTAAGTTCAGCTGATTGGACTCTCTCGTTGCAGAAGATACACCATTAGTTGATTGTAGAAGTAATCAGCCACAGATGCAGTCAACTGATGATTTAATAAACTAGCCTTCTGGTCTATTAATCAGCCATGAACTATCCTTGCAACAGCAGTTAGGCTGGTGCTTGCTTGACCAGACAACTGGGCACCATCACCTGGTCTAGTTGACGCCTGGACCTAACTATCAAAAACAGTTTGTCAGCTTTTTAGAAAATTTAAAGATACATCTGGCCTTTGGCCCAACCATTCTACTCCTTGATATATATCTTAAATCAAATGAAAATACATGTTCATACAAAGTCTTTTACATGAATGTTCATAACGGCTTTGCAATAGCCATTTGGGTTGTTTCCAGCTTTTGGTTATCAACAAGTCAATCAATAAATGAATTGTGATTTATCCTCACACTATAATGATTATTATTCAGCAACGAAGTGAAGAATCAATCAACATGGGTAAATATCAAAATAATAATTCTGAATATAAGAGGCAGACAAACAAGTTGCTCTATTTACATAAAATTATGGAAAATGCAACCTACTCAACGGTGACAAAAAGGTGACCCGTGTTTACCTGGGGTGAGCTGGGTAGGATGGAAGGATTACAAAGCCGGAGGGAACTGTGTTAACACCTATCAAATCGAACATACTGAATATATGTTTTATCGTTTGTCAATTATGCCTCAATAAAGTTGTAAAAGATAGTCATAAAGAGCAGTGGAATGGTGAGTCAGTGGCAGAATTCTCACCTGCCATGCTGGAGACCAGGAAGTGTGGGTTCACTTCCTGGTGCCGGCCCATTTAATTAAAAAAAAAAACAGTCATGAAAGCAAACAACACATTTCTGGATTTGTTTATATATATATAACTATATATATATATTCATTGTATACAAAAAGGCCGGAATATGTAGCACTGCCTACTCATCTGACATCTCCCTATATAAAATAAAAGTAAAATCATTTTTGATCCTTTTCTATTTCTGTTGCTCATCAGGTATCAAATCTCATGTGGGAAGAGAAACGATAAATTCTAGAATACGGAATATTGTAAATCCTCAGGTCAACTTTCTAATTTATTGTAATGACAAAAAGATATAGGTAGAACTTATGACTATCTCAGTGTCTATCTCAGTGTCCCAGTTTGTTCTCTTAACTCCCTGTCCCTTCGCCAGAGGGATGATGCAAGAACTTTATCAATATTTCTGTGAAATTCTAATCCAAATGTGGGGTGGTGGTGGAGGGTGGCCTCTTTCCCTCCCTGCTCCCCCAACACTCCAACTACAAAATGGAAGTTTGGAGGCAGGGACCTGGGCTCAGTGCTTCACATCCAAGGCTCCTTAGAGCAGGGCAGGGCAGGACAAAGGCTGAGGGCCAGTGCTGTCTCTTACTTACACCGCCAGGCTATAAGTAGACGAGCTCTCACCTGGCCTCTCCCAACAGTAGAGGCTTGGCTTTGTGTCTCAATTCCCTTACACTGCAAGTTCCCTACAGAAGTACTCTGGGACCATGCTGAACTGCCCTGGCATGCAGGACTGAAACGCAGATATGCAGGATTGGGGAAAGCTAAGACCACAGCAGGGAGAGAATCCTCAGAGCCCAGACTATCCACTGAGCTGGGCCATCAGTTCTGAATTCCTTCAGGATCCTTTAAAAAAAAAGAAAATAAAAGGTAGTATGCTTTCCTTATTTCTACTCAAGTTGTGTTTGTACAGAGGATACATATGTACTCTTGTGGACATGAAAGGCATGCCCTGTTCCTGTCTCCTATATCCTGTTCCCTTCTCCAAGGCCCTTGGACCCAGCTCTGGCTAGAGAAGGGGGAAGCTTATAAAAGAGGAAGACCATGCCTTTCATTTTCTCCCTATGCCTTATCCATACATCTGAAATACTAGGAAGCTTAAGTAGACAGTGATACCTACCAGGGAGATAGCAGCTGGTACTGTGAAGAACTGGCAGTAGTTGATTTGTAAGCACCGGACCACTCTCAAGAGCATTACAGATGCAGACACCATAAGACTATCCACTTCACTGCCAAGGCTGGGTCACTCGGTGCCCAAGGAGGGGCCCAGAGAGGCTGGAGACCTGGAACAACTGACTCTGGGGTTGAGCCTGGCAGAAGATCACAGC
Organism: Tamandua tetradactyla; assembly: GCF_023851605.1. NCBI lineage: Eukaryota > Metazoa > Chordata > Mammalia > Pilosa > Myrmecophagidae > Tamandua > Tamandua tetradactyla. Next base: position 6,796,438 of record NC_135347.1, on the reverse strand, counting down.
TTTGGAAAAGTTTCAGTAAATGCAGTGTGTGAGCTGGATCCTGCAGCAGGCAGCCCGGTTAATCAGTTTCATCTGGCTTTCTAGTCTTGAGAAGGATTTGCTCTTCAAGGCACCCACAGTAGCCTATAGACCTGCCACAGCCAGCTCTTCAGTGTCACTGAGGAGTTTGAGCTGCACGTTAATTAGTCTGGGGCTAGGAGGGAAGCAGGTGAAATCTCAGATTTCAGGTGTGCATTTGGACTGTACTCTTCGGTCTGCTTGTCTTTTGGGTAGGCACTGGATGTCAAGCACATGACTAAGCTGGGTTCAACACCCCCCTGAGGTGTGGAGTCTCCCATATTCTTCAGCCTCCTCATCATTACCTTTTGATAGATGGGGGATCAGTTGGCCCACCAGGCGGTTCACATGCCCCAGATGAAGTGCAGATGCGTCACTTCCTGACACAACAGTGCCCAGAAGCTGGTTGCTACCACTGTCTGATAGGTATGGAGAAACCCAAGTCAGGACCTCCAAGAAGAAAATCAGCACCATACACCTGCCATCAACATTACCTCATTACCTACACACCCAGTGAGAGTGACATCAAAGCCACTACCATTACCTCACTACCTACACTCTCAATGAGAGTGACATCAGAAAGCTCTGTGGCCTAGCTAATGACTGGATACACACTCATAAAATTGTTTGGGAGATAATGTGAAATAAAAGCAAAATACTTAGCAGAGGGCTTGGCACAATGCAATTGTTCAATAAATAAATGATAGTAATTAATTATCACACCCATAACTAACCCCTAATGGGGGTAATTGTCATTAGCCCCAATTTACAGAAAATGAAACAGTGGTGAAGTGAGGGGACGTGACTGGCCAGACATGGGACAATTTCCTGCCTCAGAGGCCTTTGCTCTCTCCACAGTAGACCTAACCATATAGTGAGGAGGAGTCCATGAATCCAACCTTTTGAGGCAAGGCTCTGTGTTTGGACAGTCCTATTCTCCCAGCTTGGGGGACAGGTCCTGGGCCCACTTGAACCAAAGCATTGCCAGATCCCAGCTGCTGCACCCATGCCTAGTTCTCCCAGTCCATGAGGGGTAGGTAGACACACACATTGATGGCTGACTGATTTTTGACAAGGGTGTTAAGAACATGCAATGAAGAAAGAATAGTCTTTTCAACAATTGGTGCTGGCAATAACAGAAATCCACATTAAAAAGAATGAAGTTAGACCTCTATCTCATACCATAGACAAGAATTAACTCAAAACATTATCAAGGACCTAAATTTAAGAGCTAAAGGAGACAACAGAGGGGGCGAATCTTCATGACCAGAATTTGACAATAAATTCTCAAATATGACACCAAGAGTATGGACAACAAAGGAAACAGTAGAAAAATTCGGCCTCATCAAATTTAAAAATTTTTGTACAAAAGACATTATCAAGAAAGTGAAAAGACAACTTGCACACATTGGGAGAAAATAGCTGCAAACCATCTATCTGATAAGGGTTTAATATCTGAATATGTAAAGAATTTTTACAACACAACCACATAAAGACAAACAACCCAATTAAAAAATTGTCAAAGGACTTGAATAGACATTTTTCCAAAAAAGATAGAGAAATGGCCAAAAAAACACATGAAAGGATGTTCAACATAATTAGTCATTAGGGAAACGTAGTTAAATGAAAACGAGGTACCATTTCACACCCACTAGGATGGCTATTATTAAAAAAATAAAAAAGAGTTGGAGAGGATACAGAGAAATTGGAACTCAAAGGCATTGTAGGTGAGAATGTAAAATGGTATAACCAATGCAGAAAATATGGCAGTATTTAAAATAGTTAAATATAGAATTATCGTATGAGCCACAATTACACTTCTATAACTATACCAAAAAAATTGAATACAGAACATCAAACAGATTTTTGTACACCAATATCTATAATAGAATTATTCACAATAGCCAAAAGATGGAAGCAATCCAAGTGTCCATCAACAAATGAATTGATAAAGAAAATGCTGTACATACACACTATGGAATAATATTCAATCATAAGAAATAATGAAGTCTTGGTAAATGCTGCAACATGGAAGAACCTTGAAAACATTATGCGGAGATAAGCAAGGAACCTAAGGACAATATGGCATAAAGTCACAGAGCCAGTTTGAAAGGATTTATGTACCCTAGAAAAGCCATGTTTTAATCCTAATCAATCTTGTGAGAGCAACAGTTTCTTCTAATCCCTATTCAGTACTATATGTTGGAAACTTGATTAGATTATCACCACCGAGATATGACCTAATCAAGTATGGGTATTAAACTTGATTAGATGGAGTCATTCTCTACTTGTTCTACATGGGTCTTGATTAGTTTATTGAAATCCTATAAAAGAGGTGAAAGCTGGAGATTTTGAAAGAGTAAAGAAGGATGACAGAATGGCGAGAGCCATGAAGCAGAGTCCACCAGCCAGCAACATCTGGAGATGAAGGAGAACGCCCCTGGGGGAGCTTCATGAAGCAAGAGGCCTGGAGAGGAAGCTAGAAGATGATGCCATGTTCTCTATGTGCCTTTCCACTTAAGAGAGAAACTCTGAACCTCGTTGGCCTTTTTGAACCAGGTATCTTTCCCTGGATGCCTTAGATTGGGCATTTCTATAGACTTGCCTTAATTGGGACACTTCCATGGCCTAAAAACTATAAACTTGCAACTTATTATTCTCCTCTTTTTAAAATCCATTCCGTTTCTGATATATTGCGTTCTGGCAGCTAGCAAACTAGAACAGTCACTTAAAAGATATGTCTAGAAATAACAAATCCCCAAGACACAAAAGTAAGTAAAACATTGCCAACAGAAGAGGAGAAAGGGGGGAGGTGTATGTTTAATGGATATGGAACATGTGTAAGTAAAATTAATAAAAAAGTTAAAAAGTTGGCTTTTTTTTAAATGTCGCAGACCACATCTATAAACAGATCATAGCTAGCTAATATAAAGCACTTGTGAAATGTAGCATGGAATGTCTATTCCATAAGGCTCATATTTGAAAATGCACAAGAGTTGAATAAAAAAATCCTCTCATTTCATAATTATCATGATGTACGCTTTCTTCTTTGCTGAAAATACAAACTGCATTTTACTTACAGATTTCTAAAGAGAAAGCTACACACAGGACAGGAAAGGATATTATAGTCATTATAATCATCTACTTATATATTTACAAAGGGTGTCATATCTGTCATAAAATAAATTCTCATAGTAAAACTTAAAAGATAAAATTTACTTAAACAAAAACATAGGCAATATTGATTTACATTGTTAATATACCCAAACTATACCACTATAGATGTGTATTAGTCAAAACACATACATAGAATTTGCATCTTAAAATCTCCCTGAAGCAATAAAGTTCAGAAATAAAGGCAGTAACAGGAAACCTATTCTTCTTTTCCATTAGCTAAACTCTTTTTTCAAGCAAGCTGGCCGCACTTGGAAGAAAGAAAAGCAAGACAAAGTTATAAATTCAGCACAGCATTAGAGAAGATAAAACAAACAGAAGAAAAACCTGTAACCGCTAGAGCAGTGTGTCCTGACTGTGTCATGGCACAAAAAAAGAGAAAGATAACATTTGTAAGAAGCACTGTGTAAACTGAGGTTTATTACAGCTAGAGGGAATTCTCTTGCAGATTTCACCCTGCTCCAGCCCTTCCAAACCACATCAAGGCTGCAAGGATCCAAATCTAATCTATCCTCATCATTCATTTGTGGCACCCCTGCACCTGGGTTCTGTGTTAGAGGATGGTTTGTTCCTCCACTGCATGGAAAACTGGTTTTAAAAGAAATACTGAATTTTCTGTATCTTACATCTTTAGATGTTTTAGACTGATTTGGTTTTCTAGTCTTTTTCAACACATGGATGACCTACATGATTTTATACATAGTAGCTGTCCAGGAATATCATTCTTTATAAATGTAAGTCTGTTAGAGATGAAACGTTAATTTTAATAGTTTTTCTTATATTTTATGAGACATTTATGTTTTGTGACTAAGGTCAATACTTCAGTGTAATTACCAAGGCAAACACTTAATGTATGTAACATATATAAAGGATCACTTATATACTTTGTTAAAGTGTTTATAAATCAATTAAATGAGATACAGAACTAAAACCATTATATCATATATAATATTTATGAGTCTCTATAATTCCCCTTATTTTTAATATTAGAAAATGAGTAAGCTCATCTTGGAAACAGTAAGAAGTGACTGGATTTACCCTTTACTCTCAACCAAAAAAATGAAAGAAGAACATGTTCAACAAAAGTTTAAGCACAGGACTGCAGAACACAAAGGACATTGATTCCAAAAAAATGTGGAACAAAGGAAGTGTATATACAGGGCATAGCATATGGAGGACAACCTCAGACAGAACAGACAGTGAAGAGATTTAGATGAATGTCCAGAGAGACCAGCCAGAGTTCATTCACACAGCACCAAAGAAGAGAGAGATTTGAAGAGAAAACACTCTAGAGATCTAGAATGGATCAGCATATACCGAGAAGAAGGTCCCTGACACCAAGAAAAGAACTACCCAAAATATTAAAGTGAGCTGTCGCCAGAATAACTTCTGTCCCCCTCTAGTCAATATGGAAAACCTCATAATTCAGGAGGCCTCAAGAAGAGAACTCAGAGGGTTTTCCCACAGGGCTAACTACAGCCTGATCCTGTCTAATAAAGCTTAAAAATAAGACTTAAAAGGATCAAACCATTTCCAGATAACTTAAATACATGCCAGGACAAAGCCCCCAAATATTTATAACGATGCAAATATATCCAGCACCTAACAATGTAAAAATCCACAATGTTTGACATACAATCAAAAATGAGCAAAATAAGACTCATAATGGAGGGGGTGGAAATCAAGCCAACAAAATCAGATCAATTTATAAACTGAACATCAAGATTAAGAATTTCTGCTCTTCAAAAACCACTGCTAAGAGAATGAAACTTAAGACACATATTTGGAAAAAAACATTTACAAGCTGCATTATCTGACAAAGGACTTCTATCTAGAATGTATAAAAAGCTCTCAAAACACGACAAAAACAAATTTAGAATGGACAAAAGATTTAAACACAAACTTCAGAGTAGATTTGAATCACAAATGCACATATGCAAAGATACTCAACGTTTTAGACATTAGACAATGGGAACTTAAACCACAATAAGACACCAGTATGTGCCCGTGAGAATGACTAATATTAAAAAAGACTGGTCATACCAAGTGTTGCCAATGATATAGAGCAACTGGAATTGTCAAGCACTATGGTAAAAAGTGGGTAAAACAATCACTTTGTAATGTATTTTGGCAGTTTCTTAAAAAGTGAAACAGCCATATATGACATATGATCCAGCCATTTTACTTCCAGGTATTTACCCAGGAAAAATAAAAGCATCTGTTCCCAGAAAGACTTGGACAGCAATGTTTATAGCAACTCTGTTTATAATTGCCCCAAACTAGAAACTATCCAAATACCCATCAACAGATAATTAAACAAATTCTGGCATGGCCATACAATGAATACAGCCTCTCAATAAAAAAGCAATTGATTATTGTGCATGACATGTGGATGAGTCAAAGCATTAGTACGATGAGTCAAATAAGTCAAATTTTTAAAAAGTGCACACCCTATAATTCATGTACATAAAATTCTGGAAAATGCTAACTAATCTGTCATGACAAAAGAGCGATCATAATCACTTGGGGATGGAAGGAATGCAGAGAGGGATGAGAGACTGGGATTACAAAGGGGTGCAATAAAACACTTGGATTGTGGCATTTTCACTGTTTTGATTGTGGGATGACTTCATAGGTGCATAATTATAACAAACAGTACACACTAGAAGTGTTTTTATTGTATTTTACAGTAAACAATGCAACCATTTTTAATCAAACAATTTAAGAAACATTAATCACAGTTGTTTATTATCATGTGAGAGAAGTACATTCAAACAAAATTCCTAGTGATTCCTCATACCTTCACTTGCTCCTGCCAAGGATGACGGAATAATTTATATGATTGGTACAAAGGGGAAAATTAAATAACAGGCATGGATCAGCTCCATTTGAGTTCCCTCTTCTCAGATCTGCCTCCTTCAGAAAGGATTCATTCTGATCTTCCTTCTGCTAGGCAGCAAGAGAACAGACTGTTTTCCAAAAATGCTTGTCTTTGAAATACATGAATAACCCCAATTACTTGCAGTGAAATTTGCCTTTATTTATTTACTTGATATTTCTCAGTGCCCACCGTGGAGCAAGTTGTTATACCGTACATCATGGGAACACAGGCTCAGGCATAAGAAGGGCTCCAAGCAAATGACCATTTTATTGCTTGCACAGCACAAAGGGTCTAAAAGAGCAGGGGAAAAGTCCTGCCTTGGCTGGCCCCCCAAGAAGACCAGCTGCTCCATGGCTCTGCACACCTGTCTTTGCATTGGAGCTAAGGGAAACCTGCACCAACTAAGTGCTAAGCTTTTATATACTCCAGGTGGTTGGGTGCGGTTGGACTCTGCCAATGAGCCACCATGGTGTACTTGCAAGCGAATGGGACTGTTTAAGATTTAACATCTCCCCCTGCTGCCTGTGGTCTCTTGTGAAATAAAAATGTACTGAGCATGTGCATGCAAACAAGCATAAATGGAAACATAAACACCTGCATGCAAATAGACAAGAGTGGAAATGTAATATACACCTGCAGATGAACAATTAAGAGGGGAAAGGGAGGGTAGTAGGGGGGGGGCTGGAAGATGATCCCTGAGTGCATCCTCCACTTCTCCAACACCTATTATATGCTAGACATTGTTTCAAGCTTTATGGATAACAGAGTCAGAAAAGGGAGACTTAGTTTCTGCCATCATGAAGCCACCATTCTAGAGCAGGTGTGGTTGGTTGAATTATTATACCCTGTACTTCACTACTCCTTTTCTCCATTTTGTTTTCCCTTTTCCCTCATCAATACCTAGAGGTAGTAACAACTCTCTTGCAGTCTGTCACTTCTTAGTTCCCCCAGCTAGAGCTCTCCATTTGTACTCCATAGGAGGTCTTTTTGTGTGTTAGAACAGCTATTCTCAGACTTCAGTGAGCAACCAGTTTACCTGGAGGTCTTGTTAAACCACAATTGCTGGAAGTATACCTGAAGTTCTTGATTCTATAGGTCTGGGGCAGGGCTTCAAATTTTCCATTTTTAACAATTCCCAGAGAGAATGAATGCTGCTGAAGTTAGACTCACACTTTGAGCAATACCATGTAGGATACAGGTCTGTCGGTGCTAATAGGTATTTAAAGAGAAACTGAGGCTTTATGGAGAAAAAGATTTAGATGGCTATTAGAACTGACTCGACTCAGTCAGAATACCTCATTTTAAAGCGCTTGTTAAATTGTACCATGAAAGCTGGTAGACTTTATTTACCTAAAGGGGATTTATTTTTCTAAATGTTCATAGACAGATTATAACCCACAAAGGTCACATTGTTTGAACTCAACAATTCTTTCTACACACCTCTCAACTTCCCTAAGCTTAACCTAGTCCCATCCTTCCTTCTTTGACATTATTAACCAATGCTTGCGATTATGACATTTCTAAGGATTCTGTCATAGTGGTGGCAAGATAATATAGACTCAAATTGATTTGGAAGCTCTTCTAGAAAATGCATCAGGAAGGAGGGCTTTGGGATTATAAATCCGTGTGTGTACCTCTTGCCTATAAAAAAATATTATGGCATGATAAATTGATTTAACACCCTATAGACAAATCATCCTAACTTGGGTACTGCCTGTATTCACAAATGAGAGTTTTATTTTTATATCTGAGTGGGATTAGGGTAAGATTAAGAATGCAAAAAAGAGTTGGGGGTCTGAATGACAGTACATAGACTTAGAGAGGATGCCTCAATGCCGTACACAGGTTAATGAGTCAGATACCCTAACAGGGAAGTTAAAGATAGGGGCTAGCTAGATGATTCTTCTTTGGTTGACACTGGGATTCACACTTGACTAGCCTAGCACAGATGCTTCTCTCATCCACACACATGGTCCTGACTTTTCTTTGCTTGCTCAAAATGTTTAGTCTTCTTCTTAAGCTGCTTGTCATGACTTGCCTTTATTCTATCCAGTGCTTTGAGTTTATCTTCTGCTGCGGATTTTATTCTTTCCTCACACCTCCTCTAGGTTTGTCCTAGAACTCTCTTATTCCTCATTCTCAATGCTTCTCTTGGCCTAGTAGGCACAATGTATCACCCATAATAATAACAAACATCTGCTAATGGAGTCTGAGTGACCAGCACCATGAATTCAACTTGAGTAATAGAGAATATATTATATCAATGCTTCTTACATGAAGTAAGCTGACAATTCTGTCATATTTAGAATATATACATCATGTATTTATCACCATTATTAAGTAAAGAACCAATCCTGACATTTACTTTACAAATATAAGACTTGTTTTAATATTTAGATTCCATTTTCTTTTGTGTGTGTATGCCAGTATATTCATACTAAACTTCAAGTAGCTTAAAATTTAACACAACATATCTTTGCTCAAACTAGGAAAATATTTGACAATTGCAAAAATATGTCATCTTATATTAAGTGGGAATACAATAAAATTAAAAATGAGAATGGCAACTTAACCCCTCCACAAGTGAGAAAAAAAGGTGAAAGGAAAAAATTTTAAGCTAAATAAAATGACAGGTATTCAGAGAAAGACGTACCTTTGTAAATGAGTATCTGAAATGATTAAGTTTAAGATCTTTTTAATTGGATATAGTTGTAAATTTAAAACTTAAAAGTAATAATACTGTAAGAGTATTTCTCTGAATGAAATAATGATATTGATATTACAAATTCATAATTTATACATTTTAAACATCACCGTAGGACCCTGCCCTAGACAAGGTGACAGATCCAGGGCTCTACGCCCCACAAAATATTTGAACAACCAGCAAGAAATGGCAGAATTATTTTTCTCAAAGCTGCCTAAAAGTAACAGGGGGAGTGCCTCATCAAGAAAAAGGCAACTTAAAAATGATAGGATTTTGTGGCGCCCTGGCTGGCCCTGCTCTATTCTCTCATCAACTCAGAGCAGAGCCAATCTGTGCCTCCTATCATTGTCCCTGGTCCTGGTTCTAAAGGAGCAGACTAATCCTTGTGGACACACTAGGAGACTGCCCAATCTACCTAGTGGAGGACTGAGGGACCAAACCATGCCACTTGTCATAAGCTTGCCATCCCAGAACTTGGCCTGTGTGCAGAAGGCAGCTGAAAGAGATCCCCTACAGCATGGTGTGGGAGACCAGTCAAGTTGTAGATGCCTGGGCAAGGGATGAAGGGCTGTAGGACATGCAGTATAATGACATACAGAACCATAAGGAAACTGTTCTCTCGGGAAGAGGGAACATTCATATCCATGTAAATGAGGGAATTCCTAGGGCTACACATGCATGCCCAAGGCAAGATCATGAACAGAAAAGACCAGGGAAGACCCTATGTGTTTGCCCAGAACTTTTCTACTAATTCATTCTATGGCTAAATTCTGACAGAGAGCACTTGCACAGGTGAATCTGCAAAGACTGGGGAAAGTGTTTCTTTTTTCTTAGCTCCTGGCATTCAAAGATATCTGTGTTATAAAAAATAGGTGGATACAAGCTTAAGGAACAGATAATTCAGAGTCTAAATTCCAACAATAGCATGTTAGAATATCAAAATGTCCAGATTTCAACAAAAGATTAAAAAACAATTAAAAAAAAAGTAATTGATGGCCCATGAAAAGAAGGTTAAAGAATGAGAAAGCATCAATGAGGAGGCGACTTGGGACATCCCAGACAAAGACTTAAAAAAATCAAAATGTGGTCCAAAATATGCCCAAATAGCTAAGAGAAAACATGGACAAAGATGTAAAGGCATTAGGGGAACAATAGCATAACACAAAGAAAATATCAATCAAGGCACAGAAATTATCAAAAGGAAATAAACAGAGCTGAAGACCACAGTAACAAAAATTAAAATTCCCTGGGAGGGTCCAACAGCACATTGGAGCTGACAGAAGAAAGAATCAGTGAACTTGAGGATAAGACTATTTAAGTCATTCAATCTGAGGGGTAGAAAGAAGAAAGAAGAAAGAAAAGTGAACAGAGTCTAAGGAAACCATGGAACACCATCAGCAATACCAATATGCACATTATGGGAGTCCCAGGAGGAGAAGAAAGAGAGAAAGGAACAGAGAAAATATCTGAGGAAATTATGGCTGAAAACTTCCCATTTTATGGGAATATACACATGAATATACACACCCCAGCACCTCAACTAATTCTAAACAGAAGAAACCCAAGTAGATCCACACTGAAACATATTGGAACAAAACTCTTGAATGCCAAAGAGATATAATATTCTGAAAGCAGCAAGAGGGTAGCAACATGTCATGTATAAGGGAGCCTCAATAAGCGTAACTTCTGATTTCTCATTGGAAATCCCAAGGCAAGAAGGCACTGGGATGACATGTTTAAGTCTGAAAGCAAAAAATTACCTACCAAGAATTCTGTATCCAACACAACTGACTTTTAAAAATGAGGGAGAGATTAAGACATTTCCAGATTAACAAAAACTGAAAGACTTCATCACCAGTAGATTGGCCATACAAGAAAGGTTAAAAGGATTTCTTCACCTTTGAAAGGATGGAAACTAGACAACTGACCAAAGCCGCATGAAGAAATAAAGATCTGCAATAAAGGTAATGATGGACAAATAAAAACACCAGTAGTATTATATTTTATTTCCACTTTTATTTCCTCTAGGATCTAAAAGGCAAATGCACAAAAGGTAATGGCTTTGGATTCATAATGTATAAATATGTAATTGTAACAAGAATTACATAAAGATGGGGTAATAGAGGGATATGGGAACATTGTGTGTATGATATTGAAATTAAGTTGGTATCAAACCAAATGAAATTGTTATAAATTTAGAATGTTAGATTTAAGCTCCATGATAAAAACAAAGAAAATTATCAGAGAAATGGAAACTCATAGAGAGAGAAAGTAAAGTGCAAGTTTCCATGGGCTGGGAGCAGGGTCAATGAGTATAGAGTTTCTGTTTGGGAGAAGGGAATGTTCTACTAATGGATGGTAGTAAGAGTGCTGCAATATTGTGAATGTGATTAATCCACTAAATCTTATGCTTGGGAAGGGTTGGGATGAGAAGATTTATGTTGTAGATATATTTCCACAATTTAAAATAAAAAAGCAGCTAAAGAAGCAATGATACTTAAAATGCAATATATGGTCATGGATGGAATCTAAGAATGAAGGAGAAAAGACTCAAAAGGATATTATTGGGACATATGAAAAAAATAGGATATAGAATATAAACTTTGTGTCAGTGGCAAATTCCCTGAGCTTGATAACTGCAATTGAGTTGATTACTTAAGTGAATATCCATGTTTTTAGGAAATGTACAAGGAAGGAGTATGTGTTCAAGAAGCATGATAAGTATAACCTTCTCTCCAATGTTCAAAAAAACAGATGATTAGATAGATGATTGATTGATAGAGGGATAGACAAAATGGTACAACAAATATTTCAAAGTGCTAAAATTGGTGCATATGTGTATTTGGGGATTTGGGGTATGTTGAAGCTTTCTGGTTTGTATTATTTCTGCAACTGTCTAATAAGTTTGAAATTATTTCAAAATACAAAGTTTTTAAAAAATATTCACAATAACATGTTTAACTTGCCTAAGTTTTCTGATGAAAGGAAAATACAAGCAATGCGTTTATTCAACAGTGATCCAACAATAGGAATTACACTTAGGTAAATCTTTTTTTACCTAAGGGCATATGCCCTTATCTGCTACCTAGGGGATTCTGCTGAAATAGCAAATAACTGTCAGTCATTCCGAATTGCCTTATTATTGAATGATCACAACTAATTATTTTTCAGTAAACTTTCATGACATAAAATTTCCACATCACTTAACTATGTTGCTTAACCAACAATGGCAAATGCCTAAGATAGAACTGTGTTAGCATGTTAGCACCATGTTGGCACCTCTTAAAATGGATGCTACCTTTCTGGCAGGTGACTCATCAGCCCCCACGCCTCTGATGGAGCAAGTGCTCCAACCCTGCAGAAGGGTCTATCTGGGAGAAATGTGCACAGCCTGGGAACCGTGAGATATCTTTTTGAAAATAACAAAGGCTAGAAGTAAAAAGTTTCTTGGATTCAAGAAATGTTATATTTCTTCGACTCCACAGCATTCTGATGATGAGTGAATATTGTCTAAACTAAGGTTTGTGAAAATCAATTTCTTAGTCCAGAGGTGGGCATTATATTTATAGTTTGTCCTTACCCTGCACTGTCACATCTGCGACCCATTTTTCTGGCATGATAAGCTTTGTCCTTGTTTAGGTCTTTGTTCCTTAGGCTTGCAATAATGCACAGGGCTCTTCCTTATGGTTACAGTTGTGGTGGAATTTCCATTGTGTTTCCATACTGAAACCGGAGGAGTCCATTAAAGGCTGTTACCTAGTAAAGGTCTTTCCAGGCATCATTAATGCTTGAACAAGGACTGGACAATTAACTTCCTATCTATAGTAGGTGGACTTCTTGTAGTGTTACCAAAGTCAGTAATGAGGAGACATAGCTTTACAATTTTTCTTATCATATTGTGCAGTTATCCTATTCATGAACTTTCCTCATCTCCAGCCTCATGAGCAGAGACTGAGGAGAACAATTAAGCAGAATTTTTATATTGTCAAAGTAGATGTCATATTGAGTAGGCATTGATACTTAAAAATTTTATCTTTAATTGCTCAAACTGCCCAATTTTTATTACAAACAAAGTAAAAATAAATTTGATTATCTTGTTTTCCAACTCAAAGTGGATTAGAAACATCAAATTAAAAAGAGAATAGAACTTTTAGGGCAGTTACACCAACAACCAGTAAAGGGAGTGAATACTTTAAGTACGCCAATGGAGGCAAAAGGCAAAAGGCAAAAAAATAAATAAATAAGCTGGTGAAAAATAAATCAGGAATCCAAAAAGCATAACATCTCTATTTAGTCTTTGAAAGACTATAGCCTTTCATTGACAAACCCATCGCAATGGTTCCAGAACGCATGACTGCATAAGGAAAGAGTATAATAATTAATGTTCATAATTATCTTAAGACAGCAAGATATGGTTAACTTATATGTGCTGTGTTTTCTTTCTTACTGTAGGAAAGTGTGTACTATACCTTAAGTTTATATAAAAGTTGTTAGTTAAAAATATTTAAATAAATAACTGAACAATCTTCAGTTAGCTCAGAAATATATTTCAATATAACATGCAATTCACAATGATTCCAGATAAATGAAAGCTCATTATGTTTTTCGGAGACGGTTATAGCAAAAGTAAAATATGGGAGATAATTCTGAAGGATTAAATAGATGGATTCCCAAAATTTATTTTCAAAGTTTAAAAAATACAGCTAAAATATTGATGCACTAAAAGGAAGGGATTTCAGCAATGTGCTGTTAAATTCAATGATTTTTAAAAGGTTTAATTTTTGTTCTTGAACAGATAAGGCCTGATTGAAAATATCACATAGTTTTCTGATTTGTCATAAATGTCTGTCCTGGATCTGAAAGAACAATCATTCACACATTATTGGATTCTCACTGAACAGAAAAATTTGCAAAGAGTTTGTGCTTAGGCAACATCCAGTATGGCAAAAGGTAATCCTAGAGCTTTCATGGATGAGCTAAGGGGAAGCAAGCAACCCCAGATTCATGGCAATGAAACCCTTAGAACAATAGATATCTTAATAGGAATCACAGGGTAATGAAAGATTATCCACAAAGAATGAAAATTGGTCAGATTATCTGACTTTTCAATAGCAAAAATCAAAATCACAATTTACTAGAAAAACTTTTTCAAAGTGTTGAGAGAAAATAATTAAATGTCTTGAATTTGATACCCAGAAAAATATACTCTACCAGGCAGGCACAACACTGAAGAAAAGTCAATTTTCAGTAAAATAGAAAGTAGAATTTATAGAAAACTTATGATCACTAAAGAATTGCTTAAGAATATATTGAAGAAAGAAAAAAATGGTGTTAAAAAGGAGGAGTGAGTGCAAGAAGGAATGTTAGGCAAAGAATTGATTGGAAAAGTTACATTTCATCAGTGCAAACATTGATAGCATACACAATACTTTAAATGCATAATATTTGACATAAAATATATCTCTCAAATTAAAAGTTGCATAAAATATCAACATAAGATATTAGAAAAAATTATACAGTAAGCTCTGAAAAGAAGGGATGATAAAAGATAAGAATAGAAAATAATGAAAATAAAATAAAATTTAATTAGAGGATTCACAAAGCTAAGAAATTGAAAAGAAAAACAAATGTTTTGCAAGTTTGATTCTGAAAAAAAGAAAAAATAAACAAAATTCAGAAAAGATTGAATAACAAAAGAATGCTATAAGCATCTTTATGTTGATCTTTTTAAAATATAGGAAAAATTCACAGAAAAATTAAAATTACAAAAATAGCTCAAAAAGAAATAAAAAACATAGTTATTAATTAATCAATTAAGAAATTCAACCAATGGCTCTAAATTTCCCCTCGCATAAGAGAAAACCACTAGGTCAGTTGAATTTTACAAGTGTTTTCCAATTTGATATAAAATGGTCCAGAAAACTGAAAAAAGGGAGCAATCCCCAACTTATTTCATGAGACTAATTTAACTTTGACACTATTAAAAGAGAAAAAGAGGATTAAAAATGTTCAGGAGGTCAGTTCACTCCTGAACAATATGACAAAAATTTCAGTAAAAATATTAGCAAACCATATCTACTAATATGGAGAAAATATAATGCATTGTAACTAAATGAACTTACTTCCAAAAAGCAAAATTAGTTCAGTATTAGAGAATTTATTAATATAAGTTATGATATGTGCCAGTTTGAAAGTATTATGCACCCCAGAAAAACCATGTTTTAATCCTGATCCAATCTAGTGGAGGCAGCTGCTTCTTTTAATCCTGATTCAATAATGCATTTTTATTAGAAAAATTTTATTAGATTATCTCCACAATTTGCGGCACACCCACTTGTAGGTACGACCTATGATTAGATGGAGATGTGACTCCACCCATTCCAGGTAGGTCTTGATTAGTTTACTGGGATGCTTTAAAAGAGGAAACATTTTGGAGAGAGTCAGAAATAACAGAAGCATAAACTTCACAGCAGAGCTGACACATGTGGACACGTGGAGAACAGACACACAGATGTTTGGAGATGCTTGAAGCCCAGCAGGCATTGCTATGAGATGTTAAGCAAGCCAGAACCTGGAGAGAGCCAAGAGATGAAATCCATCCCTGGGAAGGAAAGTGAGGAAACCCCACAAGTACAGTGAATGCACTGGAGCCCAGGAGCAAGGGACCAGCAAATGCCAGCCACGTGACTTCCCAGCTGACAGAGGTGCTCCTGACCCATCGGCCTTTCTTGAGTGAAGGCACCCTCTTGTTGGTGCCTTAATTTGGACACTTTCACTTCCCTAGACCTGTAAACTTGTAACTTATTAAATTCCTTTTTCAAAAGCCATTCTAGTTCTGGTGGATTGCATTCCGGCATCTTGCAAACTAGAACACTACATTTATGGGTTAACGGAGAAAAACCAAAAAATTCTCTGAATAGTTATTTTTAGTTGTGAAATGTTGGCATCTGATCACATTTTAAAATAAAACCTTTAATAAATTATAAATTTAAAGGAATTTACTTAACACAATAAAGACTACCAATGAATAATTTAAAGCATCATCATACTTAATGGTAGAAAATTAGAAGCATTTTCTTTGAACCAGGTACAAGATAAGTTTATTTAACTTTGTTTTCACTACTTCTGGTCATTATACTACTTATACTACATTATATTACTTCCATTACACTGGAAGGCGTAGCTCACATAAACAGCCAATAAAAGGAAATTAAAAGTATAAGGATTAAATGAAATAGCATTCTTATTTGCAGATTATATAATATTCTAGGTAAGTTACAGAAGAGAATTCAAAAATAAATTATTAAATTTATAAAAGAGCTAAATAAGCTACTAGATAAGTTTTTTAACTCAGTTTCATTTCTATGTACCTGCAGGAAACTGCTGGGAAAAGGAATTGTAAACAAATGCTATTATAATAGCAGCAACAATGTAAAGTAAATAGGAACAAATCAAAGAAAAAGTGTGTAAAACCCTCAATTAGGAAATGAAGTTTATTTAAAAAGAACATTATAAGGAAGCCCTGAAAAGTAGGATATATCATGCTGCTGGGAAGTAAGATTAAATATAATGAAGATGTCAAAAGCTCCCCAAATTTATCAGCAAATATATTTTTGTTGAACTTGGAACCTAGTTCTAAAATTTATATGGAAGAGCATAATTGAAAAAGAGCCAAAACTCTCTTGAAGAGAGGAAATTTCATTGAATAATTAATCTTTCTTTTGTTTTAAAAGTCCACATTCATCCTATACCAAATTCTAATATGTCATCGTAATTAATCTTGTTTTAACTCATGTAAACTATTACCAAATTTTGTATGGTTTTATAATTTTCAGAATGTTCCTGTGTGTTATTAGGTTTATGTCTCCAGATAAAATCCTGCATCTTTTTGACAAATTTTTAAAAATTCCTATTTGAGTTTAATTGTGGTCATGATGATTTAATAAATTCACCTATTAATAATCAACATTATTGTAATGTTGAATCTTCCCTCCTAAATATGAGGTATTCCTTCATCTGAGTTTACATTTATACAAAACATTGCATTCCTTTTGGGTAATGTGTTTTAAATATTTCCTCATACAGGTCTTACACATTCTTTCTTAAGTAAATTTATGGCTGCTTTTAATTTTTATTTTCACATTGTTTCTGTCTGGGCAAAGGAAGGGATTTGAACTTTGAATATTAATTATTGTTATACACACTCAGCACATTAAATAAACTTGCTTTTCTAAACTTGTTTTCTTTTCTATTTACTCCCTAGGTCTTACAAGGCACATAATTATATTATACAAAAATAATATTTTACCCTCTTATATCTTATGTTTACCTTTATTAACTTTTTAAACTTAATGTTAATAGGTATAATAGGCATAATTGTGCATCTTTGTGCTATTTCTGATTTTAGTGAATAAATATTCAAATTTTCATCATTTAGTATGATTTTGATGTTTTAGTGGAGATACACATTTTCTACAATGTTAAGTAAGTAAGAACTTGTTCTTATTTCTTTTACATTATATCAGAAATGGATTTGGAATTTTGTCAAATTTCTATTCAGAATTTATGGATTTGTCCAGGTGCTTATAAATCATTTTGTTCACCGTTGCAACAACTTTCTTCCTAGAATTGTACGCTTCATAAATTCATTAGCATCAGATGAACTCATTCCTTATAAAAAATCTTTATTCTTAGAGGATTGTAGGATGATGACAGAGTAGGGAGCTCCATGCCTCAGTCCTCCAACACAACTACTAAACTGGAAGGATCTGTCTGAAATAACTATTTTGAAATTCTAGAGGCCCAAAGAACACTGTAGAGCATCCAGAGAAGAAAGGAAGAGGCTGATACATTAGATTTACCCCTTCACATGGAACCTACTGGAATTCCCCCCACCCCCCACCCCACCCCACTCTCATGGCAGGCTGGCTCGGGGTCCAGCCCCTGGTTAGCTGGCCAATGACAGAAGGGAACATCAAACTCCCCATCCCCAAGGCCAGGGATGGGCATGGCCAATCACTGATCATGGCTTTTGATTAGCAACTTCACATAATGGGGAGCCTGGTTCTGAGGAGAACCATTGCTTCAACGCTCCTGAGATAGGGTGGAGGTAGTGGAAGTGCGAAGATGTAGGGCTTCCTCAGGACTGTGGGGACAATTAGCCGAAATACTGCACTTGTTGCGCAGGCCAGGAAAGATCATCTTTGGGCAGCCATCAGAGAAGCTTTTGAAGCCCTTCCTGATCCCCTCTCCTGAGCATTTTGGAGCTGGTCTTTGCCCCCTTTGTGCGTCACTGGCCATGATTTGGCTGAGAAAGACTGGCTTAGAATGTCTTTTCCAGGTCACCCTCCTCTCGGAATTTTCCCTCCAGCCAAAATCAGTTTGAAGCAATGAGTGGAGTGTAAGACAGTATAGAGGCAGACAGTCTGGGTAAAGTTCTGCCCACATCATATACGCAGGGGAGGAAGGCCTGTCTCCTGGGAAACAGGGACAACCAAACTCTTATGAATAGGGGGGCTCCCAAACAGTTAACAAGCGAAAGCCCGGGATAAGGCAGGGGCCTGCACACTGTTTTCTCCTGGGGCAGATCTTCCTGGTAAGAAGAGGAAGCTCAAAACAATGTCCAGCTTGTCTCCAGGGCTACAAAAACCAAGAATTATACATTCCTGGAAGTAAATCCCAGAATGAATATTCTAAACTATGAAAATGTACAGTGTGCATAAAAAACAGCACAAGACAAAGAAACAAAATGATGGCTGTCCAAAGGAAACAAAAAAGTACAGGAAATAGCAGTGAGAGAAACAGAATAAACAGGCAATATTCCTAAATATAAAATTTATAAAAGTGTCTCACGCAACCATCAGAATGTAGAGTCCAAGATCCATAGGGCAGGCTGTGAAGCTGATGACTCCGATGAAGGGTCTGGACAGACTCCACAGGAGACGCTCACCAGCCGAAGCAGGAAGAGAGCCTGTCTTCCCTGAATCCTCCTTAAAAGGCTTCCAGTGATTAGATTGAGCATCACTCATTGCAGAAGACACTCCCCTTGGTTGATTATAAATGGAATCAGCTGTGCATGCAGCTGACGTGATCCTGATTTAATTCTATGAAGAGTCCTCATCACAACAGACAGGCCCGCACTTGCCCAACCAGACAAATGGGTACCACCACATGGCCAAGCTGACACATGAACCTGACCGTGTCACAAACAAAGCCCTTAAAAAACTGATCTTAAAAATTCTCAGAGAAAAAAAAACATTTTCAAAGAGATGACACAAAGTACAGAGAAAGAACGAAAGGGCGTCAGGAAAACGACGAACGAGCAATATGAGAGTCTAAGTAAAGAGATAGAAATTTTTAAAAAGAGCCAAACAGAGCTACTGCAGTTGAAGATCACAACTGAAAGGAAAAATTCCCAGGAGAGTTTCAAGGCATATTGGAACTGACAAAAGACAGAATCATTGAACTTGAAGATGAGAAACTTGACATGAGTCAGGCTGAGGAGAAGAAAGAATGAGGAAATATTACAAATGAAAATAGCCTAATACAACTACTGGACACCATCAAGTATACCAATACACATATTACGGTTGTCCTAAAAGGAGAAGAAAATGAAAAAGAGACAAAAGGAGTAGGCAAAGAAATTTAATGACAGAGAACTTCCAAACATTGCAAAAAGACACGAATATGCACATCCCAGAAGCTCAGAGAAGACTAAACAGTGTAAAAACGAAGAAAAATATACCCTGTCCTACAGTGATCACATATCAAATGCAAAGAAAAAGGAAAAATTCTGAAAGCTGCAAGAAAAAAGTAACATATTACAAACTAGGGATCCAAATTATATTGTTGTCAATTTCTCACAGAAACTATATAGGTAAGAAGATAGTGGGTTGAAATACTTAAAGTGCGGAAAGAAAACAACTGCCAGTCAAGAATTTTATTTTATTTTATTATTGTTATTTATTTATTTATTTTTGCATGGGCAGGCAGCAGGAATTGAACCCAGGTCTCTGGCAGCCAGTCAAGAATTTTCTATACAGGTCATTTCTTTCAAAACTGGGAGAGAGAGATTAAGACATTCTTATATAAACAAAAGCTGACCTTCCCTACAAACAATGCTTAAAGGAGTTCTTCAGACTGGAAGGAAAGGACACTAGACAGTGGTTGAAAGCAGCATGAAGAAATAAATACCTGCAGTAAATGTAACCATTTGAGTAAGTATAAATGTCAGCACTATTGTAGTGTATTGTTTGGTATGTAACTACACTTCTTACTTCCTACTGGTGCTACTATGCAAATGTATAGTTGTGGATATACTATGTATAATGATATAAGTGGTAACATACAATAAAAAAGGAGGGAGAACAGAGAGGTATATGAAAGGTATATGTAATATGCTATGAAGTTAAGTTGTTATTAAACCAGTTATGAGTCTTATATATTTAGTATATTAAAAATCAACCCATGGTAAGTACAAGGAAAATGGATGAAAAATATATCGAGACAGAAATGAGAAGACACTTAATATGGTACGAAACAAAACATCAAATAAATAGAAAAGTAGACATTTACAGAAGTGAGAAACACCAAAGGTATAAGACTTACAAGGGCTATAGCAAAATTACAGAAGAAAAGTCCTGTATCATTAATAGTGACCTTAAATGTAAACTGATTAAATTCTCCAGGCAAAAGGCAGAGATTGGCAGAATGAATAAAAAAGCATGGTGCCACTATATGCTGTGTGAAAGAAGTCATCTTATATTCAAAGATATAAGTAGGTTGAAAGTGAGAGGATGTAAAAAATATATACCATGTAAATCTTTTGGTTAGATAGTAATCAAAAGAGAGCTGGGATGGTTATACTAACATCAGATAAAATCGATTTTAAGTTCAAAACAGTTAAAAGGGACAAAGATGGTCATTATGAAGAGATAAGGAGGGCAATTTTCAACAGGAAGATGTACCAATTATAAACATATAGGCACCTAACTGCAGAGCCCCTAAATATATGTAGCAAATACTACAGATCTGAAGGGGAAAACTGACAGTTCTACATTAATAGTAGGAAACTTTATTATTCCACCTTCAATCGGGACTAGATCATCTAGGCAGAAGATCATTAAGGAAGTAAAAGAGTTGGATGATATTACAAACCAACTGGACCTAACAGACATGTTCAGAACACTTCACCCAACAGCAATGGACCACGCATTCTTCTTGAGTGCACGTGGACCAATCTTCAGGACAGACCACATGTTGGGTCACAAAACAAGTCTCAATAAATTCAAAAATATTGAAATCATACAATGTATGCTAACAACCACAAAATGAAGTTAGAAATCAGTAACAGGAAGAAATGGAAAATTTACAAATTTAAAACCTGTAGTGTGTTTTTTTTTTATCGCAACTGTGTTTTTATACTCCCCAGTCTATTTTGAAACAACCTTTTCTGATATAAATCCAAATGAATTTGAAATTACAGTTATCTCAAAGCACATAGTAATTACCTATAAATGAAACAATGATGAAAGAACACGGCGTATTATTTAAGGATTTCAACATAATAGAATTTTCTTTTTCCAGGTTTTTAAACTGTATTTTCCAATATAAACCAATGTATAGCATTTGACATTTGAGTTATAAGTGCATATAAAGCAGACACAATTTGTTAAACTGAGCATAAGATGAAGCAGCATCCAATGTCCTTTCTGGATGTAATTAAATTTTCAGAGGCAAAGTGGTCCAAATAGGAGCATAAAGTTGATTTCCTCATGAAATAAGCTAGATAAAGAAAAATTAACACTAATGCTAAAGATTTATACCATAGATCATTCTCTTTTTTATCCTTTTTACATACAAGTGTGCACTCTGGGTATGTGTGAGTCAAAATACTTGCAATCCAGGTTGTGAACTCCTATGGCTAGAGCAGTATGTAATTCAATAAAAGGCCCTGGACCAAAAAAAAAAAAAAAAATAGGTAGTATTGGTGAACAGAGAGCATTTGTCCATCAAATTATACATATAAGTTTAATAAAGAGGTAGATTATTTCAAAGTTTCAGTGGGTTCAGATATTGACTTGGGCCTGAAAGTGATGTTTTAATTACTTATTAAGATCATAATTAAGCATATTAGAAGGTTAGCTATCACAGGATAGTACCTTAAGGTTAAACACCTTAAAAAAGAAGTGATTTTACAAAACACACAAAACATTATATTTTGCGGTTCTACTCTTTTGCTTGTTCCACTATTTTTGTAATTGGGGCAAGACAAGAGGTCCAATTTGTTTAAGAACATTTGATGTACTCCATAAGCTCTCTGAATCAGAGATTTTTGTTAATTCTTCTGCAAACACAACATTGATTTCCATCTACAATTATTTTTTAAGATAAACAATGTCAATTGAAAAAAAAAGTTGTGGCCTTGAGCTCTATGAACCATTATACTTTTAACACGCTGGTTGACTGGAAAACCTAGAACATCGCTGTAAAGGTGTTAGTCATTTTGGCCTTCAGCAATGAATGGATGCAGCTTTTCTCCAGAAATGCTTTACAGCCCCTAGCACACTGCTAGTAGTCCACAGTCTCAAAGCCAGAGCCATTCCCATAATACGGATCTTTACTAATAAGTTGTTCTTGTACATCATAGCTCCCAAATAGTTCAATTTTTGCTTCGCAGTTTTTAACTTCACCACTTTTTCTATTCAAATCTCTCATATTGCTTTCATCCATGCACAGTATGTAATCAAATGAGGCAAAGTCTTCTTTCTTATGTCAAGCAATGTGATTTATAGGAATATCATGCTTCTTCATGCAATTTTGCCCTTGATAATCAGGAGGGTTTTCGATCTCATAATTGGATGTTGCAGCACTGTGTATCCTGCAATCATCTGAAATATTTTGTCAGTTGCAAATTTTCTGAAAACCACTTCTGCAATGGGTAGCCAACAAATGATACTCAAGACATACGCATAGCCAACTGGACCGCTGTGCTGCTGTCTTCAAAGGTGCAGAGAGAGACACAGAGTGAACCCCCGTCGCGGTTTTATCTGCCCCTTCATTTGAATTCTAAGGAATACGGGCTCACTATTCTATTGTACTAAAATCACATGTTCTTTGATTCCTGCTATCTCCTTGGAGTATTTTTTTTTTTTCCCAGAAAGCTCATACAGCCTTTATTTGCACAATATTTTAGCAATGTTTATTGAAATTTTTCTTATTTGTAGAATAATTCTTTTGATGCATATCTGTCAACTGATTGCCATGTATTACATCCCTCTTTACCTCAATCTCTCATCCTTTGGGTTTCTATGCATATATCCTGTCTTGGATGTTTTTGTCTTGCTAATTTTTGAAATGGTGTTATCCTCGCTGTACTAACCATCTGCTAAAAGGAAGTTGGGAAGGGTTTGAGAGAGGTGTGCCATCTTGTTCTCCATAATTCCATGGTATAATGCCAGATAATTTGTAAAATCTGATGCACTTCCTGGCACACAGTGACACACTATAATCGACACGTTACTTAAGTAGTATTTATACATTTATTGTGTTGAAGTCATCAAGATCAAAAGCTTTAGATTTGACTTCTGACCAATATCTCTTCTTTTTTCCTACTTCTTAAAAATAACATCCTGTTGGTGAAAATTCTCATAAATCCTGGTTCTTGCATTCCATGTTGTTTTAGGGACTATATCTCAGTCATCTCATGCTCAGTTACAGGAAAGTGATTCTTAATTCTCAGTGTATGCTCATCATTTTGGAGATATCTATGGTGATTATTAAAGCCTAAACAGGAAAAGACTACCAGGGACAAACCTATCATCTGACATCTGATTTATTGACTCACTGAAGCAAGGGACAACATTCCAGAGGAACCATGAAATGCTATTTGCCGAGAAGAAGGAGAGGAGCGACTTTCATAAGGTTTGGGTTCATTCTGAAGCTTTTTGAGGAAAGTCTAAAAGAAGTAGGGATCAGCTTGGGCTGGTTGTTATTTCTGAGTGGGAATTAGGAGAATTGAGGATAAACCAGAAATTGAGTACTTTTTGAGGTTAGGGATGATTAGCAATTGGGTATTTCCAGCAATAAATGGGTGTAGCAAAGCAGATCTGGGAGCATCATTGATAAGGAAGCAGTAATCACACTAAGAGATAATATTTTGGATGTTCTACAGTTGCAATAAGACATGGTCTTAGGAGAAACCATATTTCCTATTAACATTGTAACTGGCTTTATTTCTGTCCTCCAGCCTGATTAATTGCAAGGACATTTCTGTTTTCTTTTTGAGTCCCAGATGCTTTTTCCACTGCTGCTGTCCTGGGTAGGTTTTGACTCTTTCGCTACTAAAATTCACCATGATGTGGGTATTTTCTAACCATGCTCACTTAGACTTACCCAAATGTCACTGCAATTGTCAATTTCTTCGTAGGTCATTCTTCTCTAAGGTTATTTTTTTATAGAGGAGTTTTCCACTTGGTAAAATTCCTCCTGCCTCTTTTTTTGTGCATTTTGTTTGGTTTTGTGAATGAGAATGAGTTAAGAACGCCATGATCCTTTATGCCTCTCAAGTGTAAAAGTTATTTTAAGTAAGGACAAGAGTAAGAAGCACTGTAGTTTAGAGATAACATCTTGGTAAATATTTATTTGCCACAGGGTGAGTTTGAGAGAATTCAAGATGTATGACCAGTTAGAAACTAAGGTAAAAAAAAAAAAGTGTGGAATGGAAAACCTATTTTGTTGATGCACATGTGACTTCTGATTAACACAACAGATTATGACTATATACAAATACAGAGTTTTGGAAAATAATTTAATCAAATATTCAGGTGTTTTTTTTTTTTTACATGATCTGTGTTTTCTTATAAATGAATGTTAGCATATACATTGCCTTGTCTAAGAAGATTCCCTTTCATTCAAAACTGAAATTTTAAACCAAAATGAATTTTAGATGTTAACAATTATAGAGGAAATGGCAAGAAGCTGGATGCAGAGTATTTTAAGATTTTTGTGGATCTTAAAAACATAAGATATGGAATTCGACTTTATAAATTACATTGTAGAAACAAAACAGAATAATATGTTAATGTTTATCCTGGAGCAATAGCAATTTAATTTTCAAAAAGGTATATTTTTAAATGAAGTGGAAATACGAAATGTCTAGACAAAATGTTTAATAATTTCAATGGAGACAAAGAAAATCCACATATCTTTTAAAATTTAAAACTGGTAGTTGCAAAACACTTCACTCCATTTATAGTGTGAAAGCCATTTTCTGGTACATACATAAAATAAATATTTTTCAAATTTACTATGAACTTCTTTGAACTGATATCTTGTGCTGGGAAATGCCATGGTTGTCACATGTATTTCTCACAAAAGTGATTACTATGAGTGCATTTTCAAGTAAAAAATATACAGAAAAACATATAATCAAAACATGGTTTGAGTGTTAATTCAGACAAAATTAAAACTGGAGTAGTAACAAGCAAAAATATCCTGTCAATTAAAATTAATCCAGTCTAGGGAAGATTTTTTTGTGAGGAAAATGGGAAGAAAAAGGTGCTCTTAAAATTGGAAGCCTATGTTTTGAAAGGACTTGAGGTAAACATGTAAAAGAGTCATGTCAATGACCAATAAGAGACTGAATGAAGAGAGAAAGAGTAAGATTTTTTTCACTAGTGTAAAAATACAACTACTGTTGTATTATCAACACTAATGCATACATAGCACCAGATATAGACCCTGTCATCATTGAATCACTGGTTTGAAATTTATCAAGCAATGAATTCCAAAGCAAATTTTTACTGGAGAATTTTCTTATATGTGCATATAAGCTCAACTGGAATTCTCTTTTAAAAAACATAAGTCATTGAATGAAGTGGAGAACTCCAAGAATGTGTAAAGCCATATAAATTAGATACTCGATGGAATACAGTATATGAAAATTCTTTTTATTTTAGTTTATAGTTAAAGTAACTATAAAAATATTTTCCAGTTTTAAGCCATTTTAGTTACTTTCACTGATATTTAAACAAACCAAACTTGGTTATTATAGAGATGGAGGAAATAATTTATGTTAGAAGAAAGAAAGGGCTCATTGTTACCACTTGGGGGTCAACAAAATGTCATTCACTTTGCTTTCCCTATCCTAAAATAATATTAAACTTCCTATGTCTAAAACACCAAAATCTTTTCTCATTTTTACAGCTTATAATTTACTGTATTTGCAAGTCAGGTCTCCAGAGTTTCAGTGAGAAGTCTTTTTTCAAACTGCAGAAATGGAGATGAATGCATGTAAATGACTGAAAATTACAGGGGCCACACCCTCTGATAAAGATGTTATAACTCAAGGACCTTATAGTATCATTAATTGAAACCTCATACAATTTATCCTCCCATAGAATAAGAAGCCATTCAGGGTTCCTAAACTAAAAATAAAATACATCAATAATGGAAGGTTAATCTAAAGAAATGAGAGTCACCTCAAATAATTTATCTTAGACCTTTACTTTGTCTCATTATTTATTGGGCTTTCAGCTGCAGCCTGTCAGGCAAAAAAAAAAAAACATCCAGGAGAGGTGGTGGATCTTTGAATTTGGAAGGAGCATTTACAGGTTAAGAAGGACATTCGCACCTTTAGTTATGTGGTTGCAGCAAGTAGGGTAGTCTGGAAACGGTCCACAAATGGATGACTTAGCCTAAAATATTCATAGACAAATTACATTTTTTTCTCCTCACTAATTCCTCTTCAGCAATCATTTCCATTTTTAATAAGATCAGACAATGTATTTCATTTAGCCTGCAGGGTGATGAGAGAAACTACTCGTTGCGTGCAGTAGTGGTTCGGGCAAAGTCTAAGAAGGACCTCAAGAATGGACAATTTGGGGGGGCCACGGTGGCTCGGTGGCAGAGTTCTCGCCTGCCATGCTGGAGACCCGGGTTCAATTTCCGGTGCCTGCCCATGCCAAACAAAAAAGGAAAATATATATACTAGTGGCATGATATCAGGAAAGTAGACAATGTGAGAGAAATAATAGGGGATTTTAATTTAAATATGGTGATTGTCCTGTTTCCAGCTCTGATGGGGTAAGCAGAGCTCGACTGGCCTTCCAACCGCAGACACGCATTCCGTCTATGGGTAAAATGCGCGAAACACCGGATTTCAGGGCTTCAGTTTTGATAGTTTCTAGCACCTTGTATTGAAATTCTCTGCTCTCTTCTGCAATTTTTATTTGCTATTAAGTCCATCCAATTAAATGTTATCTTCAATATTGAATTTTTATTTGTAGAATTTCATTTGTTTGCATGTTCTCCATTTCTCCAGTGGATTATTAAACTGTTTCTCAGTATGTTCACCTTTTAAAATCCCCTCAACATATCTATCATATTGCTTTTGAAATAAAGTTCTTATCTGCTAATCTCATCTCTTTCAGGTTGCTCCTATTGTCTGAAAATGTTCCTGGTTATTGATCGCATTTCTGTCTCTTCGAATGTCTGGTACTTTTCATTTTACGGTGGATGTTATGGTTTTATGGAATTTGTTGTCTTTTTTATAAAGTGCTGAGTTTTGTTTTGGCTAAAGTCAAATTACTTGAGGATTAACTTGATCTTTTACGGCTTGTTTTAAATTTTTATTTTAATGAGCCTAAAGCAGCCTTTACAGTGAAGCTAGATTAACACTGCTCCAAAGTGTTCCCTTTCCGGATGCTAAATAAGTGTCTTCAGTGAAGTTTCTTCACTCTGTCTGAGTAGAACTCCTGCATGACTCAGCCCTGTGAGAATTCTGGGGTCTCTGTTCTGGCAATTGTCTGCTAGCTATTCTTTGCCCAGACTCTCTCTCTGATTATAAGCAACTTATTATTCATCTGGTATAGTATCTTTAGTTTGATGAAGGTGCTATGATACAGCATTATCACCAAAGGTATAAAAAGTAAGTACTGTGTTAGTCACAGATTCTATCTCTTTAAAGATAGCCTGAAAATTGTCACAGAGAATTTAGGGTTTCTTCTCTGAACTGGCATAAAAGTTACAGATATTTTGGCAGAAGGACTAGCTTTTAGAGAAATGAACCACATGCCATCTTCTTCCTTTAAAACTGTAAAACTGCCCATGCAAAAAAAAAAGAAAGAAAATGATCAGGAAGAATGAATTATTCTGAGACTAGGAATGTTTGAAGGCCAGGAGTGAGATTTTAAGTCCTCTGATTTCCATTCAAATGGAATCAGTCTGGTGACTATTTGATTTCCTAGGAAACACTCAAAGAACAGGAATGTGTTGCTCTGAGGGGATAGAATGACTAGTGGGAATGGCTGCATCCAGGACTTTACAGTTTTTGTTTGTTTGTTTATTTTACATGGGCAAGCACCAGGAACCGAACCCAGGTGTCCGGCATGGCAGGCGAGAATTCTGCCACTGAGCCACCATCGTACCATCCTTTTCCTGATGATTTTTAAGTTAAGGAAAAGATGGCACGGAAAGATTATATAACCGAGTTAATATGCTGGCTCTGATGTGAATTCTGGGCTCCTGGCTCCTGGTTCAAGGCACTTCACTTGCAGACCCCACCTTTCTTCTCTGTTTAACTTGAATAAGCATCCCATTGCCCAAAACACACATGCAGATTCACGTTTGCTATCATTAGGCACTAAGCAAGAAATATACAACCATATTAATTCTTCTATGTATCATCATCCCTCCTGGAAAAATTGATCTCTAAGCTTGTGCATGGTCATATATGCTTGAGGGTAGAGAAGAAAATTATTTTTCAATTTTCCTAATGGTTTGATATAAGAAAGTCAAAACTCAAAATTCCTGCCTCATATACTCAGGTGTGAATTGACTGCCTTCTAATAAATTGGTGGGTTGATATGAAAATACTATCTAAAGTTATATTAAAATATTTGTTATCATCACTGTTGGCCAAGAGGCGCTCTACTTGTTACTGTTAAAGATAGAGCATTATGATATACTCAGAGAGCTTAAACACTAATGTTAACAGAGGGGTAAAATAACTACATAAGTAACTATAACTCAAACCGAAAGATAAGATCTCGCATAGATAAGAGAAGTGTTCAAGGAAAATAATGCTGGGACCCTGAGGAATGGTTTATGGTGAATCTTCATTGAATGTTTTTATCCAGACAGCAATCTTAGAAGAGACACAGAAGCAAGGTGACTGTTATCTCGATGTTGTAAATGAGAGAGCTGAAGCTCAGAGCATCCAGTTGCTTAGTGTACATTCTTCCATATAATAGGTGATGGAATCATTTCTCTAACAATGCATCAAAATTCAAACCCACGGGAAATTATATATTCTTTTTAAAGCACAGTCTTCTATTTCTAAAGCACTAATTTAGATTAAAACATTTAAAAACTATTCGATTATCACCACATCCTCTGGCAAAAAAACAACAACAAAAAACAGATAGTCCTAAGGCAAATATCAAGTCCATTTCCAACTGCAACATTTGTTTTGCACTAAAATAATTCTCAAAGTTTCCATTGGTGAATTACACAGAACAAAAAATAGGAATGCTAGCCTTCCACCAAGAAAGTATAAAACCCTACTTTCTTAGTATTCTATGAATCCAAATATATCATTTTGGAAGATTGACACTGGATAAATAAAAGCCATGTTGGAAGGAATCCAACAGTAGACAAATGGCCATGTGACCTTTTTTCCTCCTCTTCATTTTTTTCTAGTGCTCTATTTGGAGCTCCATATTCCAGTCTGTAACAAAAGGAGGCTGGTGCTGCTGCTGCATTCCTCACCCTGTGTGGGTGAATGTGAGGGAGGATGGCTGTCTGTCAAAAGCAGAAGATGCCTATGGAGTGTCTGAAAATATAAACTGCTTATTGAAAAATGATTGCATGGATTTATCTGCCATGCACAGACTCCCTGGTCCACAGTCATTGAAATTTGAGTGTGGCACATGTGTGGATACATGCAGTGTTGAAAACAACCCTTTAATTCTTAATTAAATGCATTAACTGAATTTTCTTAATACTTCAAAAGTAGGCACTTGAAAATTAATCCCTGATTAGATAATACTGCCTTTATTCAACATTATTCCATTATTAGCAGAGTATTTTTTCATTCACTTTGTTACCCCTTCTAAATATCATAAAACTGCATTTTTGTAGCATTTTTAAATTTTAAGATGTTAATACTTCATCAGTAATTTATGCATGCAGATGTGTAGATTTAAAAGAATATATATCTAACCACAATAGGCTAACACTATCGTGGTAAATTACACCTTTTCAAAAAATTATGAGACAGTTAAGTGTAAATTTTATATTTGTTTATGGAAATGAATGAATATAATAAATATATTATAATTGACCCAACAATATGCAGAATTTAGAGGACCATTAAATTTTTCTTTGTTATTCAAACAGCATATGAAATGAATAAACTAGTGTAAGGTGATTACTAGTGAACAAATATTAGGTTCAAATAATAACATAAGATAAATGAAACATCTCAAATTTTAGTTCTTTCATTCTCATTGTTTCTATGTTCAAAATAAAATAGGGTTTATAAGAAATGTTAATAAACATGACCAGCTTATAATAATTCTGAGAGCACCGAGTTGCCACAATAACACTGAATTTGTATTCCCCATAGTTTTTATGTTCTCATGTTTTTGTTACCAAAAAGAATTCAGTGGTTTCCAGGGAAATTGTCAGGTACATTCTGACTTTTCTTTTTTTTTGGGAATATGTGGGAATAAAGCCCAATTACTTTGTAGCAGTTACTGAGGCACCACTGTTTCCCAGACAAGATGGAGTTTTCAACATGACATTCTCCCTTTATCTACTGGTTTATTAATATGGCTAAGAATATTGTGAAAATTGGTGTTAGGATCTGCATCAATTATGCATAACCAACTTAAGTATTCACCTGCTGAGAGAATTCATAGGAATAAAACAGTTTATACTCAGGGGGTAATATTATTACAGAAACAGGATACAGCACAATTGCAAGAGAAGGATATGTATTGAAAGGGACCCGCTTTAGTTTGCTAGCTGCCGGAATGCAACACAGCAGAGATGGACTGGCTTTCAATAAAAGGGTATTTATTTAGTTAATGCATAGTTCTTCAGAGGAAAGGCAGCTGACTTTCAACTGAGGTTCTTTCTTACATGGAAAGGCACAGGGCGTTCTCTGCTGGCCTTAGTTCCAGGCCTCTGGGTTCCAACAGCTTCCCCAGGGTGATTCCTTTCTGCATCTCCAAAGGCCTGGGCTGAGCTGCTAGTGCTGAGATGAGGTATGCTGAGCTGCTTGGGTTGTGCTACCTTAAGCGCTCTCATTTAAGCATCCAGCCAATTAAATCAAACATCATTCATTGCAGCAAGCATGCCTACTAGATGACTGCAGATGTAATCAGCAGCAGATGAGATTCACATGCCATTGGGTCATGTCCACAGCAAAAGAACCAGGCACCTTCACCTGGCCAAGTTGACACCTGAATCTAACTACCACAGAACCCAAGATTGCAGATGCCAGCCTCTTTGTCCTCTCAAATTTGGATCTTATAGGACTCAATTTGTCATCAGGTTGAGAAGCAACACTTGCATGTATGTGAAGCACCTTTATATCAGGAAGTTTAAAGTCTGTTCATCATGGAGGTTTCCATGATCAGTGAGCTGATCCAATAGGCACATTCAGGGCCATCAGAGCTATGTAGCCATTCTTAAATATTAAAACTACCTAGACTCCATGAAACCAGGTGCAAATTAAAAATCTAATTAGTATTTTCAAATAGTGCTGACAGGCTGGTACATTCTTTCTGTAAAACAACTCATGAACCCATAGTTATAAAATATTACTTATCTTGAATCCCTTTATTATATGTTATTGGTTAAGACTCATTATCATGCTCTGGAAAGCTCCGGAGATAAGAATGTGGTCAATCCATGTCTGTTGAGATTAACCCAAACTGTGAAGACTCTATAATGAACAGGGTAGAAACCAAGGTTCATTCATGCATAAACTGAATGTCTTCAGGAGATATTTTTTAAATGCTAATCCTCTTTCTATCAGAAGGTAGAAACCTTATTCAACAGATCAAAGTTAGCAACAGCAATTCATAATCAGTGTCTGTGACCAAAGCTGACTGTATAATTAGAATGTGCATATTTACATGGCCAATGAACTGGCAGAGTGAATGAAAACTAGAGTATCCTCTGAGATGAGAGCTCACAAAGAATGCAGTCTTTTCCCATTTGAGTGGTAAGTGGCGCTAGCCAATTTTTGTTTTCTTTTCTCTCCAGTAAGATTTCTAATTGCACTACTAACATGATCTTAAGATCATCTATAAGCTGAATACCCCCATATATACATCTTCATCACAGACCTCCTCTCTGAGGGCAGGCACATCTTTCTTTTTGACTGTCTCCTTGAAATATTAATTTTGATATTCCACAGGTCTCTCATGCTGACCAAGTACAAAACTGAGTCACCAAAATCCCATTAAATTGTTTCTCCTCTACAATAACCCCACACGCTCCTAAATGACACTTAGAATATTCATTCAGTCAACTCTCAAGAATGAGAGTCATTCTAGGCTAATGCCACACATCCAGTCGACCAGCTATATGTCTTGAATCCTTCTGCTTTTCTGTATCACTATTACTGAATATTTTGTTGAGACCAGTATAAGTCTTTAGCTTGCTCAGTACAACATCTTCATAACTGATATTCCCACTCTTGGCCCCCATTTCTCCATCCTTCATGCAACAGCTGTAGTCTTATTTTTAAAATGCAACTTGATCCCCTACTGAAAGCCTTTCTCTTCAATCCCATTCCACTATATTTAGACCTAAATCCAAAGCATACAATATACAAAGGAGCTGGCCACCACATAATCTAGATCAGTTGACCTCTCCAATATCATCTCATATAATTCTGTAACATATTCACTACGTTCTAGATACACTGGTCTTCTTTCAGAACCTTGAAGGAGATAGAACTTTATTCTCCTGTTTCATTTTTTTTTCAAATTTCAGCCTGAATATCACTTCCAAAGTGATGACTGCCACCACTACCCATCTAAATTATACCCCCACCTTTACTCTCTCTCCTGAAAATATTTACTTTATTTACTTCATAGCACTTATTAGCACAACTATACAAATATACATATATATGCTTTGTATGTATGTCCACGTATTTTTGTGTGTACACGCATGTGCTGGTTTGAAAGGATTATGTACCCTAGAAAAGCCATGGTTTAATCCTAATCAATCTTGTGTGAGCGACCATTTCTTTTAATTCCTATACAATAATGTAGATTGGAAACTAGATTAGGTTAACGCCACGGAGATGTAACTCACCCAATTGTTAGTTATTAACCTTTCATTAGAGGGAGATGTGACTTCACCCATTCCAGGTGAGTCTTGATTAGTTTACTAGAATCCTTTAAAAGAAGAAACATTTTGGAGAAAGCTTCCGAATGACAGGAGAGCAACAGAGCAAAATCATGAGAATGACGAGATCCAGAGCCCACACAATCAGATACCTTTGGAGATGAAGAAGGAACATGCCCCCAGAAGAGCTTTGTGAAACAAGAAGCCTGGAGAGAATGCTAGCATACATTGCCGTGTTCATCATGTGCCTTTCCAGTTGAGAGAGAAGCCTTGAACCTCATTGGCCTTCTTGAATTAAGGTATGTTTCCCTGGATGCCTTAGATTGGACATTTCTATAGACTTGCTTTAATTTGGACATTTCCACAGCCTTAGAACTGTAAACTAGCAACTTATTGATTTCCCCTTTTTAAAAAACTGTTCCATTTCTGGTATATTGCCTTCTGGCAGCTAGCAAAGTAGAACAACACACATACACACAAAAATATTCATCTATTTGATATTTGTGTCTCCTTCCAGAAAAGAAATTCCAAAATGACCAGCAAATGTTTGCTTTGTCCATCCATTTATCCATCCCTCATGCAGCACAGAACCTGGTCAATGTAGATACCCAATAAGTTTTTGTTGAGTGAATTAGTGATATGGATGGTTAGGAGGGGCCGAACTTGAAGAAGAATCCAAGGAGAAGGAGTTCGATTTTCAAAAAGTCTTAGCTAAATGAAGGGGTTACAGACAGGAGAATAAGCAGCGTCCAGAGGGTTCTTAGTACCTAACCTAGTAGAACAGTGCCAGTAAGCAAGGCTGACCTATGCTTAGGCTATGGCAAAGACAAACAACTTTTATGCTATTTCAACATTGTCTTATTGTGATGAATAGCCCTTAGTCTTTGACTGTGGTTGGATATAGAATTCAGATAGCTATCCAGAGAGAATAGAATAAGCACTATTTATTTCACATGGAAAAGCTGTTTTCTTTGAAGCCATCATGGTAGCATTACCATTAAATTTAAATTTAAATGCATACTATCAAATACTGATTTGCCATAATTAAACAAAATTAATGATTCCCACAGACTATTTGATGGTGCTATACTAGTTTGAAGCCATTATGTACCCCAGAAAAGCCATGTCCTTTAATCCTCATTCAATATTGCTGGGTGGAATGTTATTGATTGTTTCCATGGAGATGTGACCCACTCATTTGTCGGTGGTAACTTTTGATTAGGTGGTTTCCATGGAGATGTGTCGCCACCCATTCAAGGTGGGGTTGCTTACTGGAGCCCTTTAAGAGGGAACAATTTGGAAAAACTTTTAGAGCCATGTGAGCCACCAAAACCAGCAGAGCCAACAGAATGAACAGAGTCCTGGAGACACCATTGAAAAGAAAGCTAGTAGATCTCTCTATGTGCCTTTCTAGCTGTAAGAGAAGCCCTAAGCATCATTGGCCTTCTTGAACCAAGGTATCTTTCCCTGGATGCCGTAGATTGGGCATTTTCACAGCCTTGCCTTAATGTGGACATTTTCACAGCCTTAGAACTAAGAACTTGCAACTTAGTAAATTCCCCTTTATAAAAGCTGTTCTGTTTCAGGTATATCGTATTCCAGCAGCTTTCAAACTAGAACAAGTAAGTGCTAATGGGAAGAAACATAGTATAATAGAAATAACGTGAAGTTTGCAATCTATCAGACCTAAATTTGAGACCTAATTCTTACAATTTACTAATTATTGGGTTGGGGGAAAGTTACCCTTCTTTCTTATACTATTTTTTTCACTTATTAAAGTGGATGTGTATTTCCTTCTGACAGGGTTTATAAGGGGTGGGGGTGGGCGACGGCATAAAAGAATGTGTGGGATAATAAATTTCTCAGTTCCTGGCACAGGATACAAAGCTGTAGATGATCAAAAGCTGGTGATGTAATTTTATTGAAGTTTTTAACCTAATTTGTTTATGAAGAAGCCAAAGTATGCAGTCTTTTCAAGAGAGGGCAGAGCACAGGTATTAACTTAAGATTTATTTGTTTGGATGTGAAATTTGAGTCCATGGGGCTGATTAGATATATGGAAAATTCAAGAGAACAAATGTGGAGAATTCCAGTGATGTATAGCTATCTTACTTTCAAATATGATTATATTGATCCACTTACTGAAAAAATATATTTTTCCACACATTTATAAAATATTCCATGAAACCACCAGTAGGTTGTACAACTTTATATTCTATCATATTGTTACTGTTTATTGTACTGCAATGTAGATGCTTCCATTTCTACCATCTAATGAAACATCTAGATGCTAAGTCATGCACACATCTATTGGTAAGTTGCTTTACTACCAAACAATAATAATACTATAACTCATCTATGCATAAATAAGAATTATGAGGTCCTAAAAAGTTGAGTTTAAAAGACCAAAATTGAACAGCAAATATATTGTCTCATACTGAAAAACCACATGTAAAATAGTGACACCTATTTGGTTTCTTTAAGTGGTTGTTTCATCTTTAGAATTAAGCAGCAATAATTTGCCCCTTGCCACTTTCTAATTATTCCTGTAAACATGGCATCGAGATTATGAGTCAAAGGAATGCCATCCATAATACTTGTGCAAAGGAAGTATGAGAATTCAAACATAAACATTCATTTTACCACCCATTCTCTACTGCATATATGGCTTTTGGGTCATGCTGATATTATCAGATGGGTAACCACCGCAAATGCTTCTCCTTCTTTATCTGTTCTCAGTTCCATTATAACGCTCTCAATTCCAAACCTCAAATGCAAACTGCTTCACATCTTCTTCTAATTTGCCACATATGGAGAAGGTCCTTCATTCTTTTTTTTTGTTCTGCTATAGTACAGTATACCTTTTGGAATATTTTCTTTAAAACTCTACATATGGAGTTTTTATTTTCCTTTACAAAGTGAAATGGAAAATCTGACTCCCTCAAAAAATGTTCCAGGTGATGACAGTTAACATTTGTATCACGGGAAAAGTCAAACATATACAGAGAAAAGAAAAATATGCAAAGTAAAGCATGCTTAATGGTAGTTAGACTAAATATTTGTGTTCAAGTCTTATCATGTCTGGATACAAGTTCATAGTCTGAGTACTCAGTTGGGATTTCATAATTACACATAGCTTTAGTTCCTATGCTAAGTTCACTACTTAAACCAGCTGCTAAAACTTTAAACATCTATTGCTTCAGCTCAGCTATGTAGCATAAGCTTAATGTTCTCCCTTAACCACAGTTTTATTCCTAAAGTCTCTCTCTCTTTTCACACCATCCAATTGCTTTTTTTCCCTTCAAGGGAAAATAAAAGTGTATTGGAGAGACACAAAGAGAAGAAAAAATGTCACAGAAAAGAAAATAACTAAGTGATATTAGATGCAAAGTTATGTAAGAATATGCTTGCTCTCCCTATGACATTATCACAGAAACGCACCATCCTTCTTCACACAGATCATGTTGAAAACTCAATTGGATACAAGTAGGAGTGTAGAAGTTAGCCACAGCTCACCAAACACTTCATCACATCATCTGATTGCATTTAAATTGTTTTTAGATAATTCAAGGAACAGATTATTTGCAGAGACTCTGGAAATAACAACACTCTACCACGACTGGAATCCAGGTTCCCCGTTCATCTGTTTTTAATGTGAAAATCCTTTCATCCTCAGTGTGAAATTTGCAACAAGTTCTGATTTGTATTTAAAGATCATACACAGTGCTACATAAATTTACCCAACACCCAAACCAGGAACAAGATCTGCATGATAATCTCAGCTCCAACCCCAATAGCTCCATTTCAGGCAGCACATGTGTGAATTTGAAATACCAAAAATGGTTTCTTAGTTTCCCTTCTCTGGTCTTTCAAAATATTCTTTTAAAAATATATTATTTTAAAAATATGAAATTATAACTATTTATTATGTTTTTACACTCAAGGTTAAATGACATAAATAAAGCAAACTAGAAAATGTCTCAAGAATATTGCTTATTCTTTCTATCCATACAATATAAAAGATTCAAGGTAAATCACAGCAATAAAACCCTTGTAGAAAGAATAGATAACATCTGTCTTGGTTGTGTCATTACACATCTTTGAGTCAATTGTGAGATCATCTGGTATAAGAACATTTCTCAATGTGCTCCATTGGTTATGGAATCGGCACAAAGAGAAAAATTAGTACGACATGGTCAAATAAATTTGGCATACAAAGGAAAGCTGAGTTACATAAAACTAAGCAGATTTTCTTACAAGACTTACTTTTCAAAGCTTTCACTGTATACATTGGAATTGTGAACCCAGAAGAGTGAGATGTACATGCAGTTTCTCAAAGCAAATGGAAAGGAAAAGCATGCAGATTTCAAAGTGAAACAAACGTGAGCACAGATCCCAAGTTTGTCTTGCTGTTGCTTTGCATATTTGGGTAATGAAAATCTATCTGAGTCTTAGTTTCTTCATCTACCATATGATGCAGTGGATAAGAGATGGTCTTTAGAGACAGCCATACTAATGCTCAAATCCTGACACTGTCACGTACTCCTTATAAGCTCTCTGTATCTTGGTGTCTCCTTATGAAAAATATAAAGACCGATAACACTTTACCTACTCCCAGATTTGTTGTGAGGATTAAATGTTTTAAAGTGTTTAAATAAATAGTCGCTCACTATATGTGATTTCCTTTTTCTCGTCATTCCCTTCCATCTCAGGAACTCAGAGCCCCTATGCAGCTACCTAGCTCTTTCAGATTTTGCTTTCTCACCTGGGACTAGATCACAAACTAATTTTTTTACCTCCTCATTCAGTTTGTATGCCATTCCCTGAATTGTCCACTTTATCGTGTCAACAAGAAATAAATTAGGGATAAGATAAATTGAACCCTGTTAATGTGTTACAAACTTTGTATTTTCATCTGTCCAAATTCACATGCTGTTAAGAAAACTCATAAAGTGCAGCAATGATGTAAGAAACTTCAAACACTGCCCCAGCCAACAGAATAAATAGTGCCAGATGGAAAGCTACCAATTGTGTTTTGCGAAGCTAATCTTGCCCTCAGTTACTCATCTGACACTGCACTTTGAATAGTGGCAGACTTACACGTAACTGATGGTGAAAGAGGGAAAGCAATGGCATAAGAACCAGCCGTCTGGATTCTACACTTTCAAGCTTCAATTCTTACCTCAGTCAAAAGGAAAACTTTAACCAAGGTCTTTTCTAACAGTGAAGTTTAATCAATTACTAGGTACTTATGCATGAAGTGAGAAATGAGTACTCTGTGATGAATAACATACAGTATTTTAGAAAGTGCCTGCATAAACTCTACTACATTAATTTAAATCCACATCACTTAATCTGCTTTTATCCCTGTTATGAGTATCCTCATTCTTTAAATCAAACTAATGTAATTCATAATTTACTGTTGACCTCTCTAGAGCTTTTACAATTTGTTGTTGATTTCTGCCTTATAACATTTTCTTCTCTTTTAACCTCCAAGGCACAATATTGTCTTCATTTCCCTTCTGTTCCTCAGGTCATGCATTCTCAGTCCTTCAACTCTGCATTCTTACTTTCTAACTGCCTATTCTTTCAAAGTCTATCTTTGGTTTTCTCTCTGCACACCGCACACTCTCCCTAGGTCAATCTGAATTCCTAGGAATTCAATTACCACTGATACAGATTCATTAATTTATCAAGTATTGCTTCAGGGAACTATATATCCAAAGTCCCATGATAAGCACAGGAAATAGTACAGAAAGAAACAGACATAATCCCTGCAGTAAATAGAACAAACAACACGTGTGTGCATGCTTGCACAAACATACACACAGACACATGCTTACAAATTGTGGAGAATACCATAAAATAAATGAACATGATGCTATGCCAGAAAATAACTAAACTGGAAGGGAGTGGGGAGCTACTCTAAAGTAAGTAGAGATAAAAAGGATGAGGACGGTGAGAGCACATCATAGTCAAGAATTGTGAGTCATAAAACAGGGCTCAACAAATTTCATATATATGAAAACACGTGGCATGTTCTATTACTACGATGGAATTCAACTACAAATCAATAATAAGTAACTGAAATTTCTATATATTGCTTAATTTAAGTAGTAAGTAATCTACTGCTAAATAACTCATTAGAGAAAGAAGAAATCATAAGGGAAATTATACAAGATTTTTAATGAATATATTGAAAATATGCTATTGAAATTCCTGTGATGAGACAGCTAAAGCTAAGCTTGTAGGGAAACACATAGCATTATATTTACATATCAGAAAAAAAAAAACACTGAAACCTGGTATTTGAGCATTTGACCCAGAAACTTCAGGTGGAAAAAATCAAAGACTCTAAATACGAAGAAAGTACAAGAGAGGAACTAATATCGTTGAACGTAAAGTTGTAATAGAGAGGATTAACAATAACAACAGAAAAACTTTGGCTCTTTGAAATGTCTGATATGATTGATTAAGAAATCTGACCATCACAGCCTGAGAATATAAATACACCTTTGGAAAACAAAATGGAATCAGCATAACAAAACTAG
Source organism: Tamandua tetradactyla (assembly GCF_023851605.1). Lineage (NCBI taxonomy): Eukaryota > Metazoa > Chordata > Mammalia > Pilosa > Myrmecophagidae > Tamandua > Tamandua tetradactyla. The sequence goes on along the minus strand of NC_135347.1, from coordinate 6,756,699 downwards.
ACGTTAGCCCTGCTCTTCCATTAAGCCACCGTATCACACTGCGGAAGGCTGGTTCCCCATCAGAGCCTTCATTGGCTCTATGAAAAGGGGCAATGTTCCTATGAAAAGGAGCAATGTCAAGTGAAGGTCAAAGGGGGAAACCAATGGATCAAAAACTGAAAATGATCTGTAACAATATCATGATCAATAGTTCCAAATAACCATTAGGTAAAAACAAAGTCCTGGGTCTAATTCTGAATTTTGCCACTGGTTTACCTTGGACATGACATTTAACCTTTCTGGGAGTTTTAGAAAGCAAAGGGCTTGATGAGATGATTTCTGAGACCTTTCATATGTAAAAATGCTATGGCCCTATGATCAAAACATGAGCAAAGAGAGTCACCCGTGACTGGTACAGGGCAGCTGGGTAGGTCTACATCCAGGGAACACCATCTCCTCAGTTGAAACTGAGGCAAGCTCTTTAATTTTGGCCTGGATGGACTGCCTGGCAGTGGCCTGAGGAAAAAAAAAAAAAAAAGAAATTTGGCCATGAAAGAAAGGGGACAGAAAGAGCAAATGGAAAGTATGAGGAATGAAAAAGGCACAAGGAATGCATATTCCACAGATATTAAAATTATATGATGAGTTTATTATGGACAACTTCATGTAAAAATGTTTGATATCATGGGTGAAGTGTACAAAACCTAGGGAAAAAAAAAACCTTTCAAAACCCAAAATCAGCTGAATAATTGCTTATTTAAAGAAATCGTATCCATAATTACCTTCTCCCCATACACAAACACATATACACAAAATACTCCAAGAATCCAAGAATTTACTGGTAAATTCTTCCAAACATTTAATTGGCACAATCTCTCCCAGAAAGCAAATAAAAAGACCATTTCTTAAATTGTTTTATGAGGCCAGAATAATCCATATACCAAAACTTGATTAAGACTTCACAAATAAATAAAATTGCAGGGCACTTTTCCTCCTAAGTACAGGCAAATTTTTAAAAATTATTAAGAAATTACAGAGATTTATAAAAGGTGACACAGAATTATTTCATAAATGAAAGGATGGTTTGAAATGTTGAAATCAGTAGCATTCACCATATTAAACTCCCCCCCAAGAAAGGAGAAAAATTGTATGATCATCTGAATACATGAAGAAAAATCATTTGACAAAATTCAACATCCAATCACAATAATAAACTATTAATAAGCTAGAAGTAAATAGGAATTTATTAATCTGATAAAATTCTTTCTACCATAAATCTAGAGCAAACATCATATTTAATGATGAAACAATTAAAGCGTTCCTCTGACACTGGTTATAAGATAAAGATGTCTAATCTCATAATATTTTTCAGTGTTGTACAAGATGTCCCTAGACTGTGCAATAAGGCAAGAGGAGAAAAAGTTGTATATATACTGAAAAGAAAAACAATTTATCATTTTTGGAGGACATGATTATGTTTGTAGAAAATCAAAATTTGTCTATACAAAAATTATTAGAATTAAGTAAGTTTAGAAAGCATTCTGTGCTGGTTTGAAAGGATATATACCCCCTAAGAAAGCCATGTTTTAATATAAATCCCATTTCGTAAAGGTAGAATAATCTCTATTCAATACTGTATGTTTGAAACTGTAATGAGATCATCTCCCTGGTTGATGTGATTTAGTTAAGAGTGGTTGTTAAACTGGATTAGGGGATGACATGTCTCCACCCATTTGAGTGGGTCTTGATTAGTTTCTGAAGCCCTGTAAAAGAGGAAAGAGTTTGGAGAATGAGAGACTCAGAGAGGGCAGAGAATGCTGAAGCACCATGAAGCAGAGAGTCCACCAGTCAGTGATCTTTGGAGATGAAGAAGGAAAATGCCTCCCGGGGAGCTTCATGAAATAGGAAGCCAGGAGAGAAAGCTAGCAGATGACGCCGTATTTGCCTTGTGCCCTTCCAGCTGAGAGAGAGCCCTGACTGTGTTTGCCATGTGCCATCTCACTTGAGAGAGAGACCCTGAACTTCATCGGCCTTCTTGAACCCTGGATGCCTTTGATTGGACATTTCTATAGACTTGTTTTAACTGGGACATTTTCTCGGACTTAGAACTGTAGACTAGCAACTCATTAAATTCCCCTTTTTAAAAACCATTCCGTTTCTGGTATATTGCATTCCATCAGCTAGCAAACTAGAACACATTCTGAATGGAAAATCAATACAAATACCAATTTTATTTTCCTATATCAGCAACAAAATCTTGGTAAATAAAACTTTAAAATAATACCATTTGTAATAACATCAAAAAATATATAATACCAAAGAATATATCCAACAAAAGATGTATAAATCCCCTAAACCAGAAAAGTAGAAAACTTTGTGGTAATTAGGTTCAGGTGTCAACTTGGTCAGGTGAAGGTGCCTAGTTCTGTTGCTGTGGACATGAGCCAATGGCATGTGAACCTTATCTGTTGCTGATTACATCTGCAGTCGGCTAGGAGGTGTGCCTGCTGCAGTGATGTTGGATTTAATTGGCTGGTGCTTAAATGAGAGAGCGCAACGTAGCACAGCCCAAGCAGCTCAGCATACCTCATCTCAGCACCGGCAACTCAGCCCAGGCCTTTGGATACGCAGAAAGGAATTACCCCAAGGAAAGTTGTTGGAACCCAGAGGCCTGGAGAGAAGGCCAGCAGAGACCATCCTGTGTCTTCCCATGTAAGAAAGAACTTCAGTTGAGAGTTAGCAGCCTTTCCTCTGAAGAACTATACATTTTTAACTAAATAAATCCCCTTTTATTAAAAGCCAACCCATCTCTGGTGTGTTGCATTCCAGCAGCTAGCAAACTAGGACAACCTTGTTGGGACAAATTAAAGAATATCTGAATAAAGGAAGGAAATATCATGTCCATGGGTTGAAAGACCTAAAGTTGTAGAGAAATAAATTTTTCCAAAATTGATGCATAGATTCAATATCAATCTAAATAAAAATCCTAACAAGCATCCTTATGGAGTTTGTAAAGCTGATCATAAATTTTCACAGATATATAAAGGGCCAAAAATAGCCAAGCACAGAGTAGGCGCCCATGACCAACAATCATTATAAAACCACAGTAATGAAGGCAGCATGGTGTTGGTGTGAGAGATAAATAGGCTAGCGGAACATAATAGATGATCCAGGACTGAAACCAGAACCACATACAACATATGGTCACCCAATTTTGACAAACTGACACTATAGAGCAGTGGTGAAAAAAACGGTCTTTTTTATAAGTGTTGCTGAGACAGTGGATATCCATATGATTTAAAAAATAAAAAATAGTGTGATTCCCACTCCACACTCCACAACATATACAAATATCATTCCCAAGTGGATGTTATATATGTGAAAAGTAAAAAAAGTAAAACTTCTATAATATAATGCAAACATCTTTATGACTTTGTGACATGGATGACATTAAAAAGGAAAAAATGCTCTAACACAAAGGTAAGTTGGCTGGATTAGATGCATTAAATTTTACAGCTTATTTTAACAAAACACACACAAGGAATTAAACAGCAAGCCCTAAATGTGATATTATATTTGCAACACATATAACCAACAAAGCATTTAATATATTAAGAAATTATAAAGACCTTTTATTAATTGAAAAGGAAAAGAAGACAAAGCAATTTTTTAAATGGGCAAGAAAGAATAAGCACTTTGCAAAAGAGGAGAGTCAAATGATCAATAAACATTTTAAAATCATTTAACATTGTAATTAATCAAGGAAATGCAAATTAAAACTTCAATGGAATACCACCATATAACCCACCAGCTTGCCTAAAATTATGACACAGAAACACACATACCCTGACAATGTTCTGCTATTCTTATCACCTCCTATTCACCCCATTGGTGCAGGGCAGTTCTTAACCCTAAATATGAGATGGTTAAGTACACTACACTTAACATTGGACAGATGAGATTGGTGGTGATGAATTTGGAATGAAATGCACAGACTCAGAAATCAAGATGCAAAATAAGTTTATTGAGCTAAGTGGCATGCATGCAGAGCAGAACTAAAGAAAGTTGCTGCTCCAAGTAAGTGGCAGGAAATGGTTTATAGTCCTGCTTAGAACAAAGAGAGGGTATGGGGAACCGGGAGGAGATGGCCAGGAGAATATAAGCTACATGAATTGTCTGGGGCAGGAAGTCCTTGGGTCATGGACCATAAATGTGCAAAGACTACCCTGCCAGGATGTTTACGTAGACATCGGCTTATCTGGTGAATATAAGCAGACCTGCTGGTGTCAACATGACTTGTTTATCCCAGCTCCTCCCCTCCCATAGAGGTAGGGATCTTAATTAGCACCGCAAAGGATTGTTGGTATGTCAGCTTGCTTCAGTTATTTTTCTCCTTCTACTCTGGAGTTTTCTGGGAGAAACGGGGAGTTTAATCACATCAAGTTGATTGATAAAACTATTTACCATTCCATTCTAACCCCATCAGTTTATTAGTCATAAATATTCACAGCCCAGGGGGAGGACTACACCTGCCACTGGCTCTCAGGAGCAGAGTGTACCAGCAGGGGCTATGGGAAGCAGGCTTTGTAGTGGCAAGAGGGTGGGGTGGCTCCTGGTCCTCAGCAGAGGGTGTGATTGGCTTGTTTGAATAATTGTGCAGCTGACAAGGAAGCGAGACCCCTTAGGGTGAAGACAGGGTGGCGCACAGCTGGTCTGGCTGATCGGGGAACCAGCCCTGGGGGAGTCTTTTCTGCTGGTTGGAGCATATCTGGCTAGCACAGGGGAACTTGTGGCAAGAACTTTGGGGTTCTGTGAGCTTTAATATTGCATCATGTTAATACTGCATCCTAATTTCAGACTTCATAATCCACTCATGAGGGCAAAGATGGTGAACAACTGGGACCTCATACAGTTGATGAAAGTGCAAACGTAAATTGGTGCAACCCCTTTGAAAACATTTTGGCATGATATACTAGCCAGCAATTCTACTCCCTGATTTGTAACAAACAGCAATGGATTTATGTGACCCAAAAATATGTACAATATTCATATTAGCAACAATCCTAATGTCTACCTGCAGTTACATGGTACAGTTACATGTGGTGCTAAATAAGTTGTGCTATATAATAGAAAAATTCCACAGCAATAAAATTAGTGAGCAACAGCTACTATCACAAAATGGACGACTCTCACAAGAAGGGAAAAATCAGGGTGAAATAACTGCAAACAAGGACGCATGCCGAATGATTCCATTTGTTTAAAGTTTACAGGAAAAAAAAGATTATTTGTAATTACTTGTAATCAAAATGGTGGTTATCATTGGGGACAATACTGAGGTTAGGAATGGAGAACAAGAAGGGGGCTTCCGATGTGCAGGCAGTATTTTGATTTCCTGACATGAGTACTGTTCACTTGGAGGCAATTTATTGAATTGTAATCTTAGGATGTGTGTACTTTTCTTTTTGTTATATTTCAATAACAAAAATGTCCTATCTAAAAATTTCAATATTATCATGTCTTTCCAAGACATAACATTTTCAAGTGCTCCCCAGTGTCCTCAGGGTTAAATCAAGACCTCACCAAGCCTTTGGAGTTGTCTTCTTAGTCTCATTTTCCACCCATGCCTTAGAGATACCTGGTTCTCTAACCACACAAAACTGCTTGCAGTTCATTCCTCTTTTGTGACCTTGCTTTTGGTTTGTTGTTTGGAATGTATGAAATGGTCTTTTCCTCATCTAGTTACCTAATACCACTCACCCAGCAAGTGTCACCTCCTTCAGAAAGCCTTGTATGAATCCCTAGCCTACACAAAATTTTGTATTCCTGGAGGACCTTGGCATGACAAGTCACAGCACTTGACATGCTCAGTCACAGCACTTAGAACTATTGTGATTCCCAGTCCGTGTGTCAAACTTTTCCCAGCAACTATGGAGCTTATTTGATTCCATAGCACAATGATTGACACATAATAAGCACTCGATAAATATTGTTGAATTAAATTGTCTACGTGTCAAAAACAGCTTCAGTTGTAAATAGAAAAAGTGAGCAGCTTGTTTACTCATATTCATAAGTTGTGCTGTAGTTGGGAAAAAGGAATGGAGAGGGGAAGCTTAAATAAAAATGATAATTGACTCAAACATCAAATTCTCATGTATACAATTATTAAATTGCCTTCTAGTCATTCCTCTTCTGGGTAGGTCTAAAGGGATTTAAATGAAATCAGCATTTCTTTCATTAGGAAATCAAATACTTTATTACTCAATATGAATAATATGAAATTTATACAGCTACAATGCAAATTAGTTCTACACCTTTTCTGAGCTTTTTCAAAAATTGAATCACAAGCAAATGTGGCCACAACATGCACATTTCTTGTTGAGATCTTAATTTCTAAAAAATTTTAGTCAGGTCATATTTCACATAGCTACCTATAAGTGATAAATATTATTGAACTAATTTAAGAGTTCTTGTATTCTAATTCTCTCATAGTAAGTCTCCCAAATGCTATTTCCATATTTACAGAAAGGCAGATTAAGAAAGACCAGCAACAAATCCCCCCTCCCTGCAAGTAACATGATGAAGCTCTATCCTCATCAAACCAATAGCAATGACCTTGGGTTTTACCAACCCTATTAAAGAGAAAAGTTTCCCAACAGCATCTGTGTCATTCATCGTGAGCATCTTTCACAATATATATTTTAACAGAACTCAAAGATCTTTAATGTCATCCAAACACAAACACATAATGCCTTTTCCTATAGATCAGATGCATTTTATTTTATTTTGCAACAATACTCAGTAAACAGATAGAGTATCTTAAGAATAACTGGCTATTTGTCCTTTAAACAGTATTTTTCTTTCTGAAAGTGTGAGCTAGACCCCTTTGATTTCAAGTAGAGAAAACTTACACTTAGAAAATAAGTTTTGTCATAGGGCTACAGGTCTGTCTCCCTGTTGGGAGTGGATGGGGAAGTAGCTGAGCCTTGAGATTATAGAAGAATGGATCTGAATGCTACTGGAGACACAGGAACAAACTCCCACCTCTGCTTCTTTTGCACATATTCTACCAGATTTCATTCTACAGGCTGACTGCTGCTGCACAGCTTCCCATTAGATGAGCAATAGCTGTTTGAAGCTTCCGAGATTGTTTGAATTTTTATCACAGATGTAGTTATACAAAAACAGTAACTCTAAATATGTGTGTATTTAAACATACAGAAACACAGACATAAATGACATGATCTATAACTTATACCATAGACACATTCCCATACACCCAATATACCCATTGGAAAGAAGAGCTAACAGACCTTGTCTGGGTCAGCAGCACAGCTCTGGATCTATCAACTGGTAGGATTTAGGACTTAATAAAAGAGGAGCTTATGTGGGTTCCTTTCAACTTTGTAGCCAACTGGGTTACTTTTTTTTTCTTTCAGTTACTTAAAAGAAAACATGAAAAGTCTAAAACAAAAATGCCAGGAAATGTCTATTTTATTAAATCAAGAACAAAAGCTTTTCAAAAAAAGAAAAAGAAAATCCTACATACTTAGCAAATATTAGTGTTGACATTCAACAAAGGTTAGTCATCCAAAAGAATCATTAGTTATCTATTACTTCATATTTATTTGGCCTGAAAACGGCATATTCTTTGTCTTCCATCATCTTATAGATGATCTCTCAGTTGGGAACAATTCAGGAAAATTTCCAATTTCAAACAATTAATTTTGCATTATCCTAAGAAGAAATTAAGTAGTAGTTATAATAGAAACATATATTTTGAAATCTGTAAAGTTCACCTTTCTCCTATCATGTCCAATTTTATTAAAATGAATTACATTTTTACTTCAATTGCCCAAGCCCATTTGGGTAATACCCAACAACTTCAATAGCTTGAGTCCTTTTCATTTATTTTTGTACAATATTTAGCCAGTTACTTAAGACTGTGCTTAAAACTCTTGCATTATTTCAAAGTAGTGAGAAGAGGATGAGAAAAGAAGAGAAGCAGGAGCCCAAACAAATTTATATTGCAAAGAAATAATGATAGTAAAGCATTGAAAATAGGTATCATTCTCAATAATTTAATACGTAATAGAGAATTGACCAAAACTATTAGATAAAATTTTCATATAATGTCAAGCTACAGTTTGAAAATTCTGTTATTTAAATGCCTAATAAATATTATATTATTTATTTATGTTAAAAAATTAAGCATTTATGCAGCCATTCACCAGTTAAGTGCAGAGGTAGGATAAATTGGCTATGAAATAGATTACTAAAGAAAGACAGATACAATGCAATGAGAGAACTTAAAGGAATCTCATGAGTAGAGTGATGTTTATAAAACCACCTATTAATCAGATTAATAGATGACACATATGGCAAGAGTCCAGGTGAGTAGAAACATTGGATAAGATGAATTGCCTCTCTTTGGAGAAATGAAATTTCTCAGTTTATATTATAACCACTAATTTTTCATTCTTGGATTATTGAAAGAACCCAGGATCTAGCAACTTCTTGGTGAATGTTATGTTTTTAAAAAATCAAATTCTCTTCTTCCATATTACAAGATGTTTACAGTTCTTGTATTGTTCAAAGATGTTTTTATATTAGCTAAAAGAAAAAGGGAAAAGCAAATACAGATGGTTTTTTAATCTTAAAGAAATTATTTTAAATAAATGAATAATGTCAGCCAGCTCAGTTCTCCTGGGGAATTCAACTTCATCTTCTTTGGAATTCTCAATAAATTGAGAATTTTTTCTGCCTACCCTATGGAATTCACATTACCAATCCCCAAATTCTTGTGAGCAAATTCTTAGTCCATATATCTTTTTGGTTCCATTTTCCTGGAGAACTCTGACCAATACAAACATAAATGAAGTTTGTTCAAAATATTTTTGGTACAGAATCTTCAGTATAAAAGGAAAGGATTAAGCATTCTTTGACATAGTTGACTACCCTTAAATATATACGTATTTAAATACAGATGAGTTTATATATATGTATATATACGTATAAATATATATGTATATTTATATACATATATATTTAAATACGTATATATAAAATGTTGCAATTTCTTTGAAGGAAGGAGTTATTTAAAACATGTGACTGTGCTATCCTCCTTGATGCTGTTTTTTATCTGTTTATTGTTTCTTTGATTCCTAGGATGATTAAGGAACTCAATTTTTAATTTAATTTTATTTTTTGTCAGTAATCTTTCTTTTTAATCAGAGAAGTGTGGGTTTACAGAAAAATCATGCAGAAAGCAGTTTCCATATCACCCCCCCCACACACATGTAGACACAACTTTCCCTATTACTAACACTTTGCATTAGTGTCGTACTTTTGTTACAATTGATGAAACAATATTATTATAATTATAGTATTAACAACAGCCCATAGTTTATATTAGGGTTCACTGTTTCTGTTGTACATGTCTATAGATTCAATTTTTTTTATTCTGGTAGCTTATACACAATCTGAAATTTTCCATTTTAATGACTTTCAAATATACGTGAGAAACAATATATATTTAAATACGTATATATAAAATGTTGCAGTTCCTTCGAAGGAAGGAGTTATTTAAAACATGTGACTGTGCTTCCTGAAGTGGTTTCTAACCTTTACATTTAGCGAACAAGCTAAGAGATGGCATTTGCAATGATTTCTTAGGATATTATCACTGTTAACTATTTAAGATAGGATCTATGCAGGATTTAATAAAAAGTGACTTTTCCCCTCTTTGCAGCAAGAAAAAATTAGTCTGTCTTAAAGCGTGAATTGAAAAGCAGTTCTCAGGTCTGTGTCCTGTGACTTCACCTCTCGAAAGCAAACACTTCTCAGCGTACCTCAACAGAGCCTTTTCCCCTCTCTGCCTGCCACGGCAGGGTGGAGCAAAACAGGCACATCTGGCCTCTTCTGCTCACATACTGCTCAGGCTAGCACTAAGGGTCAGCTGTGGCTGCCACAACCACAGACCAGAGGTTGAAGAAGAGAAAATATCACCATTTAATTCTCTGTCCCTGAATCTGCTTCTCTGCCATGGCACCTTCTTTCTCCACAGCCCCAGAGTCACAATAAAATTTGTCTGGGGTATGGGAGAATCGACAGACACAAATGGCATACAGACAGGTTGAGTCCCCCACACAGCTATGCATTCTTCAGCCCACCTGGTATTTGTACAAAAGGAAGGCAATGTGCAAGCCTGATTGCTCAGGGCACAGGCTGTGGAGTCACACAGAAGAGGTCTCAAGTCTCAGTTTGGACATTTGCCGACTAAGATCCTGGGTAAGTTATTTAACCTCAGTGTCTAAGTTGCTACTTCTGTAAAATAAGGATATTAATAACCACCTCAGAGAATGGTTACTTGAGCAAGCTAAATAATACACCTGAATTTGTTACCCACAGCCTGGCATAGGGTCTCTAAACAGCAGCTATTCCAATTTTAAAAGGACAAAATTAACAAGTGTAGGCGTCATTTAATTACAATGATCTTAATATGTGCTCATCATACAGTTGATGAATTCTGCTCTTCACTGAAACCGTAAGCCATTTGTAAACACAAGTGTTAGTGAGTGGAAGTATTGGTAAAATCAGGATATACTCCACCCATTTTATGCTCATGCCTTTTAATGTGCTATGTCAGATGCATGTGAAACTGTAATAGAAGTAGGTAGGTGTATGGGTAGCTTCAGCAGACGTGAAAATGTGCAAGAAGCTTCTGGGAATCCTTCCTGAATTGTCCATTTTGGTGATACACTCAGCTGAAGTCATCTGGGAAAATTTCATGCAATTCCTACACTTTTTGATTTTCTGAATTCTATGCAACTACTTCAACTTTTGTTTCCCTAGCACTTCCAAATGCTGACCACAAATTATTACTATCCCTTACCAGTGTTTTTTCCTCATTGTCTTTTAAAAAGCCTTCCTCTCCCTTTATGTATGACCCCTCCAAAATATCCAGGGCACTTTTATATGATACAATCTGATCATGCAACTCCCTTGCTTGGAAGCCTGCAGTGGTTAAAATTGTTATAAAGTCCAAATGCATGATCACAGCACACAAAGCTGTCCATATGATGGCCCCTGCTTTTCTTTCCTGCCACATTTCTTACTGTGCTTTTCTTTTCATTCTATGCTCCAGACTTGTGACACTTCCTAGAGATCACAAACGTTCCATACTATATGCATGCAACAGAAAACCACTCAAGCAGCAAGAGCCAAAAATGGAAGAGAATTGTGGTAGTTAAAGTATGAATGGCTCATAGATTCTGATATGGGGCAGAAGTACAATTCACACCATGGGAAGGGAAACTCTGAATCAGAAAGACTTCATTCAGTTGGCATGTTAGCATGTGGTCTCTAATTTCTGCCTCTTTTTGAGTTTGCTTCATTCTCTTTCATCTAGTTGATGGTCCCTGCTCAGCCGACCCTGCACATGGAGCATCTCTGCCTACCAACCCAAGCTCTATTCAACGTCCTCTCAGCTTCAGAGCCCATCACCAGCTGCTTATTCTGCATTGAACTCAAGATCTAGATTAATTCATCACTACTTAGGTAAAACCTTGGGTAGATGGCCAGACAATATATTGGTTTCCTCAAGTCTTTTTGTTCTACATTAGTCTAACCATTGTGTTTTTCTATACAAACAAACAAATAGCAACAACAAACCCTACTGAGCATTATTTCCCTGTGCAGTGCTGGGGGGAAAGGAGAAGGTGATGTGGAGTATAGGGGGTGGAGAGGGCTCTAACAATTTAAGCTAGAAGTGGCAGGTGGATATGGCAAATACATTGATGAACATATCCAGTATATTACTTGAAGCTTTTGTGTTTCCCCCTAGAAAATGTTGTTATCTCCTCTGTCTCCTGGAATGATAACTATCCACCTTTCAAAACACTATCAGCCTCTTTAGAGGTGCTTATTGTGCAATGTGCTTAATGCTTAGAAAATACTAGACAGTCTGTAAATAATTGTTGAATGAATGAATAACTAAACTCATGTCACTTCCCTATATAGTCCTCCTGTCCCTGCCAAAATAATGGCCACTCTCTCCTTTACACATCATTATAATACCCTCTACATATACCTTTATAAGAAATTGAAATGTTGATGTACTTAGTTGATTCCATTTTGATTTCAGTTTACTAAACCATAAGTTCCTTGAGGAAACAGCATGATTTATTGATTTCTACCTATGTCCCTGAACAAATGTATTGCTCAAAAAGGTCTTCAGAATGAATAAACAAGTAACTTTAACAAGTCCTTCATACTCCAAATGTCCTTTTGGATTCAGCTTTTCTTAGAAAACCATGTTATATAAGGTTATGTTGTTCACCAGGAAGCAGAAATAAAGCAGTACTAACCTTGTCACTGTGCAGAAAATGTCTTATGCCTGTAGGCAAAGGCATTTCTACCCCATCACTATTCCTCATTTAGTGTGCCTTTTGCTGGAAAAACTGCTCTTTAAAGCCCCCCATTCTTTGTTCCTTAAAGCCCCTAATACAGAACTTTGATTGATTTGCCCTGAGGACAAAACCATAAAACAAGTCTCCGTGGAATATACTAATTGGCTCTGTTTAACATCTGTTTATCACAGTATACATAATTCTTTTGTTTGGAGATCATCTAAAGCATATCATATGCCAAAAATAATCAGATGTGTTGTTCTTTCATTTCCTTAATGAACTCTGCTATACTTTGTCTTTTCCAGTAAATTGCAAATGAGTCATAATTTGGAAAATAATTCTAAAAGAAAGCGTCTTTTCCAACATCACTCAAAGATGGAAATAGTAAACATTTACTTCACTATACAACCATCTGTCAAAGTCAGTGCCCATCAAGGATTACTGTCTTAATTATTTGTTTCTATGTCCAATACAAAACAACATTTCTAAGCTTGAAACAGTAGAATTTTTTTTGTATATTTACCAACTTGTTTCCAAAGTTAATTGTCTTTATTCAAAATATAAAAATCAGTATTTTTAAAATTTAAACTCTATACAATAAGGTAGAAAGTGAAATTCTCTAAATTCCTATTCCCCAGGAATAACTTCAGTGAACACTACCCATTTTTTTTTTAATAATTTGCTTTTGCCATCACTTAAGATTAACATTTTTGGATTTGCCTAACATTTTTAGGATTGTCTAAAAGCATTAAACAAAGTTGATTTAATAAATCAAAAGTAAAACAGGCATCACTAATGTGCCTGTGTTGATACAGGGTCATCTTAAATTCCCAATATAGACAAGAGTTTTCTATAAAAACCTCCAATAATTATAATGACAACTCTCTAATTTGTATGTATGTTGTCTCTACAGCTCTCCTCTGACAGTTGAAGTAGTTAATTGCTCTCCAAAGTAGCCTATTACATTCACAGTTAATTAACTGCGGTAATTCTCTAGAGGAACTTTTCTGTACAACTGCAGTAATTCTCTACAGGAACTTTTCTGTACAACTAGAAATTTTCAGGTATCTCAGATGACATTTGCTTCATTTTTTGCAGTGTGAAACTGTGTTACATTCAATAAACATGCACTGCTATTTCTAGTGAGTTCTCTCTGCTATGATTACTTTCCTAGACCATGGGAGAGAAGTAAGAATCCACTTGGGAACAGTTTGTTTCATTTTTCACTGTAAGAAATAGTCACATTCATCACATTTTTCTTTTGAAAGTGAGGTACACTTATAAGCAACAGTAAAATATTCAGGATGTAACAAAGAATGGCCTGGAACAAGCAGTAAAAGCAGAGCTCAGCTGCTCTCTGCTCATCTCAGTGGAACACTGGAAGAAATCAGCGTGGATGAAGCCAGGCCTTGCCATTGCTTTAGAAAAACCCCTACATATGGAAATCCAATCCCAAAGCCAGTGTTTGCTTGCTCTTCACCCCCGACCTATTAGATTTGGGTCAATATAGTAATTATAAGAATGAGGTTTGTATTATTTACTGTTTAGTCATAGCAGCGCCCTATCCCAGGTTCTGTTTAACTTGTGGAGGATTACATGAAAGAGAAAAACTTCACAAGAAATAACTAAGATCATAGGGAAAAGAACTGTTAGAATAATAGACTGTCTCACTTTTCTGGAGAGAGCCTTAATCTTAATAAGTAGGCAAATCTGTTGCTGGCTAAAATGATAGAGATGGGAAAGACTGGTTACAGAAGAAGAGAGAAGAATGAGGGTGAAGAGATTGAAAGATAAAATGGTGCTAGCATTAAATGTCTTTAGGAAAGAGAGCACCCTCTTAAAATACCTAACTAGCCATTGGTTTGCTCAATTTGATAAAAAGTCATTGAAAGAAAAATGGAAAGACATTTGAACTTTATTTTAGTTAATGAATAGTTTTCAGAAAAAATATGTTTTATAGTTACTTACTTTCATGCCATTGGAAGAGCACAAAATTACAAATAAATGGTACTTAAAAATTTTGGCCAAAGAAAGGTAAATTAATCAGTCTGTCAAGTTACCAGGGTGGTCCTTTCCCCTGAATTCTAAGTATTATTACTTGTTTACATTCTTCAACATTAGCCTAGGGATAATCCTGGGAAAGAAACAGCTTCACTTATTTCATGCTATGGATTAAAGATAATAGAATCACGGAACAAATGAAAAGTTTTAGGAACAGGGATAAAGTTGAGGAAAAGAAAACAGTTGCTTTCAAATGAAAGTTAATGTCTCTTTAAAAACCCCATTTTCTCCCCCTTGTAGTACACTGAACTTGCTAAAGCTTTCCACTGGGAAGCTTACTGTAGTTGTTATTCATAGAGCCCAGGGGATTGTCACAGGCTCTATGATGCTTTTTTTTTTTTTTTTTTTTTTACATGGGCAGGCACCGGGAATCGAACCCGGTCCTTGGGCATGGCAGGCAAGCATTCTTACCTGCTGAGCCACTGTGGCCTGCCCTATGATGTCCTTTTAACCTCCAAATCGAGTGCTTAAATTAACGCAATTCATGTTAGTTCGCTGGTGTTGGTTCAGAACGCATTCCTTTTCATGCTTGTCATTAATATATGTTTATAAAGGAGGGGAACACTTTCAAATACATGCTTTCATTTTTATTTATCCGTTTAGAAAAGAATACATACTTTGGGTTGAAAATTATCAGCAACTTATGCCATAATTTTGGCATACTGAAAAAAAGGTCCCCACAACTCTACTCCTGACTCGTTTGCAATCCCTTTACACAGACTGGATGTTGCAAGTGAGATTTTGTTTGGGTTGGGTTTCTTTCCTTAGTTGATGATCTCACGTAGGATAAGATTTGTCTCAGCTCCTGAAATCTGTAGTAATCATCTGTAATGAATTGGTGGACACATCACATTCATGAAATTTCTATTCAACTTAAAAAAGGAAAACATGCAAGAGACCTGGGTTGCATTCCCAGTGCCTGTTCATGCCAAAAAAAAAAAAAAAACACAACTAAGCTAAAATAATCCATTCCACAGATATGCACATATACAGTGCCGTGCAGCCCCAGACATCTATAATGAGTGTATTTAGGGCTTGAGACAAAATACTGCGGGACAGAGGAGGACGAGGACTCCAGTTACCTGAATCAGGAAAAAAACAAAGTCAACGCTCTCATTGTCTGAACTCCCTATAGCAAGTTACAACTTGTCCAGTCCTAGAAGTTCACACAAAAGGAAGAAAATGAAGGAGAAACATTTTTTCTCTACTGCTTAGTGAAATATACCAACTAGATTCCCAAAATATACAATTCAGATAATTGGCACTACATGAGAAATAAGTGCATTTACAATATGACCTCTAATGAATGTATTAAGACCATTACAATAAAGAAAGTTAAAAGCTAAACTCTACAGTACAACAATTAAAATCTGGAAGGTGAGTTAAGTTTGGACTGGAAGGATTTGAGAAAGTGGGATTAGACTTCTGTTTTAAAGGATGGATAAGAATAGATAGGAAGACAGGAAAAGGGAAGGATTGCCAGGTGAGTCAGGGAGAAAAAGCAAAAGCCCAGGTTTCAAAATGAAAACAGTGTGAAAGAAAAATACTAAAGAGTAGAGTTTAACTGAAATATGGGGATATAGTAAATGATAATAAAGAGAGACAGGCAAAATGGAGTCAAGGTATAAAAGGTCTTCAGATACCCAGGAGGAATTTAGATATATGCAAAGGAAAATAAAAAAACAGTGATTTTCTTCGACCTTGTCTGCAACTGAATTCTTTCAAATTAGAAACATACCTTGGTTTCATTATGCAGTAAAAAAAGAGAAAATTCTAGAATGAAGGAAACCATCTTCAATTTGTTAGAACGAGTCAATTATGCAATGATGAAAGCCAGAAATGGGGAAGGAACTTAGAAATAAAGAAGCAGCAGATTCAAATACCATCTCAAACAAATAAGCTATAGAAATTCCACACAGAGCACGTTAAGGGAAGAAAAGACTCGAGACAAAGCAAGTATTGAATTTGAATTCCTCTGATAGAAATGGATGGATGGGGAAAGAAAGTGAGTTCAATTTGTCCATGTTAGATTTAAGGCAATAGAAGGTACTTAAATAGATGATGTGATACGAATAAAAAGATTTCCACCACCAATCTCAAAGTATTGGAAAGATAATAGATAATACATATGAAAGTACTTTCTCAGTTATAGTAATATGCATTGTGTATAAAGAGGGTTTTCATTGCTATTCCCAGTATTAACAATTACAGTATTACATAGCTAAAGTTTGAGGAGGCTGTGATTGGAGAGAAGTTGTCTTCTTGTAGGTTAAAGCCTTGAGTATTGGTGAGTTTACCAGGTAATGTGACTAAACGAAGAGCGATGGGCTCAATGGGTTCAGTTCATGAAAGAACAAATATCAAAAACTAAACAAGTCACTTAGATTTGTATACCTGGAGAAAGGTTTCCTTGTCATAAAAGTTGAATCTCATACCAATTCTCTGGGAAGTCAATATTTAGACATAATAAGCAGCCAATATATCCCAACATCTTACATACACATACACAGAAACAAAGCAAACCAAGAAAACTGGATGGCCAATGGTGTTTTGGCATGCAGAGCAATAATTTTGTTATATTTTTAATCACTCTTTATGAAACTGAAATAATGATTCCACTAATAGATCTTTTTTTTTAAATGTGAAAGGACTGGCCAGAGTTTTCTGAAGTGTGTTTCTTGACAATACAGTAGTATGTGATTAGAGTATTAGTCTGTTGATTTGCTCAGTGAAAGGTAAAGGAAGCTGATTATCTTTAACTTTGATAAGTAAATTAAACAGCTAAATAATATAGAGAGTGAGATAACGCCTTGGGTGAATTAATGGCTAAGAAAATCAATAAGCTATAACTTCCTTGTTTGTAAGAAGATTTAATTTAAAACTTACAACAGAATAAAAAGTTGTTTTGCATGGCATCCTTCTCAGAGATAGATTGTTTTCCTGAAAGACAATTGGTTTACTTGTCCTTTCCCATTATTTAACACTCATAAACCTATGTACCAGTGCCAATTCTAATCACTGCTGATATCAAGTCACAGAAATGAGTTCTAAAATGTTATCTAGAATTGTGTAGCACTTTAAGAAAAAAATGTAAACATTTTTTCAGCTTTGCAATATATTCAGTAGCGAACATGTATTACCTTTAGGATGAAAATGGGAATGTCATTATTGATTTAACAAAGTGATTTTATCACAATTCAAAAATAGAGTAGTGGGCAGTGCCACCGTGGCTCAGTGGCAGAATTCTTGCCTGCCAGGCCAGAGTCCTGGGTTGATTCCCAGTGCCTGTCCATGCAAAAAAAAAAAAAAAAATAGAGTAGTATTTAGATAAATAAGGATTTTATGACAAGCCAATGAAATACAAACCTGATGTAAAGACAGTGAAGTGGCTTACTTAAAAAAAATACTCTAGGGTTATCTAATCATCCTTTTATTTTGTTTGTCCCAGACAGAGTTCTTTTCCTCCTTTTTTACTCACTCGGTGTCATATGTGCGTATACACGTGGGGAGTATGTATGTGTGTCCTCCAAAGCTCTACTGCTATTTGAGATTCCCTTTCCTCAACCAGCTCTTTATTTTGGTCCACTGAAAGGCTTTTGGGATTTGCATAGGTTAAATCATGTCAAATCAGAACTGAAAGTCATAATTAAAGTTACAAAGTATGTATCAGCAGCTAACAGCTTTCTGTAGAAGACAGAAGCATGACATAAAGGGAAAGAATATACAGAAAAAATACAAAACTGCAATGCTTTATTGAAATAGTAAACCTATCTATTTGCATATATTTGCAAACACATCTCAAATGCTCAAAGATACAATGTGTATCCTTTTCAGATTGGGATTTTACTCGTCCCTAAACACTACGAAGTAGAGGTCTTATTTTCTTTGAATTACTCACAGATTCTAAATAGATTATAAGCCCCTTGAGGACAGATACTTTGTCTCATTTATTCTTTAATATATCCCTGCACCTTGAAAGGTGCCTGGTACTTAGATGATTAATATTACTTGAATGAATGCTTATATCAATAATTGTTGGATTTAATAAAACTAGAGGATAATATTCCTTCTGGTCTGGAATACGTTCTAATCTAGATATGCAGGGTTATTTAAATGTTTGAGTCAATTAATATTACTAAGTGCATAGAACTGTTCTTGATTGAGAAGTGGTAACTATTCCTATTAATGTTTACTAAATCAAAGAACTTTAAAAATACCTCCTCAAGGTAGATAAATAAAAATCTTTTCAAATGTGTCTGCAGGCAGTAGGTTAGCATCTAGTATTTGAAAAGTGAAGTCTCTGAATGCCTGGGCCTTCCAGTTACTGATTCCAGGGAGATAACCAGTGTGTCCCAGGAGTAAGCCATATGGCAATAAGAGCTAGTGGGAGTGCCAAGAGAGTTCAAGGGTTTCTGAACACTTTCCTACTTTTAATTCAAGCATCACTGGCCTTCTGAAACCTTTCTAGAAAATTGTGGGTAGTACGAACAATGCCATCTTTGAGTCAGGGGCAATACCTTACAGAGTTCCTTTATAACAGGCCCCACAAAATATGTGCCTCAATCACTTGATATAAAAGCTGGGATACCCCAGGTTGGACACACAAAACCAAGCAGCGTTTAAATTGCTGTGAAGAAGGACTGTAGATTTTTGTCAAGGAAGTTCTTTAACCATCCTGGAAAGAAACATGTAATAACTAAAACATATTCAAATCCCAGGAAGATGGAAGCTATTAAAATCCATCTGAAGGTGTTCCAAGACCCTTTGAAACTGCAGTTCCTGACCATCTCTCTCCTTGCAACATTTCCAGGATTATGCTGTTGACAAAAAATTTTCATGTGACCTGAAAAATAATCTCAGTTGTCTTTTTTAAAGTTTCACCACCAATGTTGATTTAATACAGTGAGCAACTTGTTTATTCTATAATGAGATATTCATGGAGAAATTTAGTTAATATACATTTGAAATCATGATGCTACCGCAGCCATCTTAAAAGTGCTAGAGATCATCTGAGTAAAGGTTAGAACCACAGTTTTTCATTTTTCCTTTTCAAAATCAAGCACTATATAATGATATTTTATAATGGTCTCTTGAATTCTCCAATAATTTATCTTTTGAAGGTTAGATAAGAGCAAATCTTGTGGTTAAGACTTTTTTGGCACCATGATCTGCTAGAACATTTCCTTTAGTTTCCATATTATCTCTTTTTACATGGGCCTCAGCCTTTATAATAGCCACTTTTTTAGGAAGTAAGAGTGCACTTAAAAGTTCCATTAACTTTTTGTCCATTTTTGATGGGGGTTCAGCAAGGTGAGAAACATCTTTTGTTTCCAAAGCATCCCCAAATCATATTACTCCAAAGGCATACCTGCTATCTGTGTATCTGCTTACTTTCTGATCTTTGGCTAGTTGATAAGCTCTAGTAACTGCAATAAATTCTGCCATGTGGACTGATTTTTACCTCAGGTAAAGGATCATATTCTGAAGGAAAGCTTAAATTAGTGATAGAATATCCTGGCTGATAATCTCCAGTTTCATTTTTGAGGTGTGATCCATCAACAAAAAATCTTGTCAGGATTCTCAATGGGAGTTTCTCATAAATCTGAGCAAGTCATAGAGAGCTACGAGGTAAGACAGGGCTGAGGTTTCCTTTTTTCTGCAAGGGGCAGGAGAGTAGCTGGGTTCTGGGCATTACGTCAGTGAGTAGTAATGTGAGAGGAAGAGAGTAAAGAATTTCATCAGAGCTGAATTGACTGGCTGAAAAGAATCAGGTGTTCTCAGTCAGCAGAAATAACTGTACTGCATAAGGAACCATGAGATCAAGCAGGAAGCCTTGAATTAATTCAGTAATAGCATCAACGAGTTTTGCAGTGGCAGCTATTCCCCTAAGGGGCATAAGCCTTTGCAACCAGGTTAAAGGTAAGGTTCTGTAGTAAGTGATGTGTTTTCAATGATACCCATGAGTTGAGGTCAAACCCCGAAGGCTTGTCCAGATCACTCATCCACAAATAGATGAAATGGCTTGTTATAGTTAGGAATGTGTAGGAAAGGAGGCTGTTGAAACTTTTTCAGGTTACAGGAAGCCTGTTCGTATTTGGGCTCCTGCAGGAGAGATTCTCTTACCAAAGACTTAGTCAATTCATTAAGAGATTTTGGAATCTCAGAAAAATTTGGCATCTATTGTCTGCAGTATTCAGATAAATCTAGAAATTCTGTCAATTGTGCTTTTGTGAAGGTGCTTGTGTAAGGTTGGATAGACTTGAGTCTTTCAGGAGAGAGTTATTTTCCTCCTTGATAGGTAATGTCCAAATAATTCACTGTGGTACGGCAAAATTGTAATTTGTCTTTTGAAATTTTATGTCCTTTCTCTGCTCTGGCTGAGAGAAAGTAAACGCAATCTTTTTTATAGACTTCATTGTTCTCTGAACAAAGCGAGATATAATCTACATATTGTATCAGAACTGAATCATAGGGGAAATTTAGGGTTTTCAAATCTTGACTGATGTCTAGGGAAGAGTAGGAGGGGCTTCAGTGAATCCCTGGGGCATGACTGTCCAAATACATTGCTGTCTTCCTGGTAAAGGCAAAAAGAAATTGGCTTTCCCAGTCTGGAGGCACAGTGAAGAAGACAAGAGAACAGATCCACTTCAGTGGAGCAAGTGGCTTTGGGAGGAATTGATGACAGGATGGTATTTGGATTAGATACTACTGGGAAGTGAAGGGTAACAATTTTGTTGATGGGCCTGAGGTCCTGAACAATATATTTGGGTTTTTTATTGGCAGAATAGAGTGTTTCAAGGGTTAGTAAAGGTTGTCAGAACCTTTCTCTCCGAAAATTTTGTATATAAGGCTTTTGACCATAGGTTTGAGCCCTTCCTTTATGTTCAGCTTCAAAGGATATTAGGGAAGTTTTAGTAATAGTTTGGTAAGGTCTACCTTAACTTTTACATGTTTTACTCCAATTGTTCTTGCCTAAGTCTGTGGGATTTTTAAGCTCATAGAGTGTCAGGTACAGTGCCAAGATCTTATCTGGGGTATGTATCAAATACATTGGAGAAGGCAAAGGTCTATCAAAGGAGACACATGTTGATTATGAACAGAGAAGCCCTCTGGTTCTCAAGAAATCATGCCCCTTGCATGTGTTCTATCTTACAATTCCATTTGCAAAGTAAGTCTCTCCCTTTTAAATGCGTAAGGATAGTGTCACAGAGCCGGAAGGAATGTTCTTTTCCATCAAGGGCCCAAAGGTTATGGTTAAGGCTGAAATAAGAAGAATTTGTGAATTATTTGAAATATCTGTCACTTGAGTAGTATGTTTATGTGGCCAGGATGAGACCGAGCACAAGTGGTAGCATTTCATATAGAAAGTGTAGCATCCCCAGTTCCCAGGATTTGATGGGGATTCCCATCTATATTATAGTTGTTTCATCCTGAGTGTTTAAGGGTAAGGCAGAATATTGAGGCCTTTTTTTTCCTTCCTTGGATCACTCTTACTGATCTGAAGTGAGAGATTTTACACTGTCTTAATTTTTCTTCTGTAAGAGATGGAAGTCTTTCTTTTCCAGTGTCCCTTATATCTATAATATCTACCAGTGCCCTTGTCGGTAGGTGGTCAGTTGGGACGTGTGTCACTGCTGGTTGATCTGCAGGGCAACATGTTTACTTCGGGTCCTGTCATGTTTTTGTTCTAAAGTCCTGTCAAAATGTTCTGTTATGTGATGTAGGCCAGAAAAAGGGGCGATTTTCCAGGCTAATTTTGTTTCTGAATTAGGTCTACAATTTCAGACTTGACAAAATTACATGAAAGAACTGTCATTATATCAACTACTTCTTTAACTCTCATATGCTTTTGGAAAGCATTTCCTTGTCTATCCTGAAATGCTTTTATAATTTCATCTTTTTCTTGTTTGCAAGATTGAATTATAGTTCAATAAATTTTTTTTATAATGTTCAGCTATGGCTTTTAGGAGACTTTGCCCTGTTTTTCAGGCCTTATTATTATTATTTTTTTTGGCCTTCAGGTTTGTTGGGTCAATTTGATCAGCTTTTGCCATCAGGATTTAGCATCTGAGTTTCTGCCCAAAACAAGTGCACATAGGTTAAGCAATCCTGGATCATATATATCCAAAAGAATTTTAAATTCTTCTATGAGTATTTGCTGTTCTTGTTTGGATGTAGGTAGCTCTTTCATTATAGCTCTTAATTCTGCTCAGGTCTGAGGTTTAAATTCTACAGTTGCCTACAAACAAGGCTCAAGGGAGGAATGGTTCTTTATGGGGTTTTAGAACTGATGGGAAAATAAAGGGAATTTGGAGAAGAGGGGAGGTAAGAGTTGTTGGAAATGTAAAAGCAAAAAAATCAGGGTAGGCCACAGTGGCTCAGCAGGTGAAGTTCTTACCTCCCACACCGTGGGTTCAATCCCCGGTGCCTGCCCATGAAAAAAAAAAAAAAAGATCAGAAAAATAAGAGGTAAGAGGAAGAGCTAGATACAGAGAGGAAACTAGGAAACTATAGGAGAAACTGAGGATAACTTGCTAAGGAAAGAGGCTACTTTATTCTCAATTGCTCATTAGCTTTGGCCAAAAAATTCTTTATTGAAGCATTTTTGATTTAGCATTTCCTTTGGAGGCCTTGCAGATCTGTCAAAAATTGCTGTCCATTCCTTGGGACTGAGAAACTCTATTTCCTCTCTTTTCTAAGGTACCTTTCCAATGAACTACTTTGTTCAAGTCAAGTATTCCCCATGTTCAGTTATTCCCCAAAGTGGCCACAGAAGACCCAGATTATCCTTGGTGAAGTTATGCAATTTAGAAAGAGAGTTGCAAGAATTAGAATAGGGCTGAAAGTGCATATAAGAGCAAGGAGTTTTTCCTGGTGGAGGCGAGGATTTGGATTTGGACAGTCCTATGAGGGCTACAGCAGTTGAAACGTAATGCTTGAGCACCTGCTGCTTCATACCTTGACCTGACTGTTGGTGCCTCTGAACATAGGTGCAACAACCTGCACCCTTGGCAGGCAGGAAACCAGAGAAAATGCTCACTCTGAATCAAAACCAAGCTCTCCATACAAGAAAATCAAGATGGAAAGATGACTATTCGGTTTTATTGGTGACCCACAGCTAAATTTGTCCAAGTGGACACTGGTTTGGTGACAACCACAAGCTCACCTATCCATGAGGCTGGTTCAAACCACAGGCTTATAAGGCCTAGGTCTGCGTTTTATCCTTTGGTAGCACAACATAAAACAGTAACACAAAAAAACAGCAAAGGAGAAGAAAAGGAACAACTTGATTCCAACAAAGATGCCAAACAAAAGGGAACCAATAACAAAACCCAGGTATCAGATTTGGAATAAATAGCCAAGGAACTTGCTGCTAAGACTGCAAAGTTCAGAGGCAGTGCTGATTTACCCTGTCCATAAGATTCGACAGGCTATGGGCAGCAGATGCAAGGGGCCCCATGGGTACTGCACCCGGTTGAAGGCTGCGCCCACCATCATGGGCACTGCAAACTGGGATTCAGCACAAGCACCAAAATAATATTGGAAATAAGCACAGAACATCCAAATGAGAACAAAGGCCATTTTCAGAGCTTGCGATAGTAAGGGGGTAAGCCACCATCAAAGGCAGGCAAGGGAGTAGGGAAGCTTTATAGTGGAAAGAAGGGAAGACTTCAGGTGTACCCTGATTAGAGGCTGTTGCCATAGGGAAGCTGGAGGCTAACTAGAAGCAAGGCATCAACATAATTGGTTAGAGAAGCACATTTCATCGTCTCCAGCTGGTTTGAAGTTGAAAGTAGGGGCAAGGATTTGGGATGCTGTCAGTTATTGCTAAAGTCCTGGCTATTTTGAGCCGATTTTTACAGGGATTGTGTTTTGAATTCCTTGGATAGTTACTATTGGTCAGTATTTCCTGGTCATTGTCCATTTGTACATTCAGTTTCCCAAAAGTATTATTAAAAGTTTTATAAGTTGAGTATGTGAATAGGTAAACAAACATGTTTTTATCAAAAAAAAAAACAGTTTATGAGAGTTTAGTTCTAACTTTAATTCTAAGTAGGAAAATATCATTTTATATTGAGAAAGTCTACATTTCTGTTTTGCTTTGACTTATGAATAAGAGAATCTTTTTGCTGCAGCCTACTCTCAGAACATTAGTGAAATTAAAAGTATTATCAAAGTACTGTTCATTCTGCTGGTTTTATTTATTTAATACTTATTTTGCTATCCCCGTAATTCTTCATTTTCACTGTGGATATATTCTTTTCAGGTTTTGTTCTGTTTTTCAAAAAATGGTACTGAATTTTCATGAAAACCATAGAGGAAACTTCTTTATCAGTGTCTAAAGCATTTGAAATTTATATATAAGTAATCTTGTTATTTGGAGAAGGGATTCGAGTTACCAACGGAGGCATACCATCAATGTTAATTATGTTAATAAAAATAACAATAACATTACCTAATGCTTTTTGTATAGTTCATCATGATTTCAAAAAGTATTTTAATACACACTATCATATTTATCACCCCATATCACTGTGAGAAGGGTATTATTAATACCCTAATTTAATTAATACAGAAACGAAGATTCAAAGTGAAAATGACTTTCTTAAAGTTGCAACACCAGTAACTGACTCCAGTAAAGAATTAGACCTACATCTTCAGTATTTCGTCTTCTCTAAAGAAAAATATTAAAATAATATATCTAGCTTCTCTTTCTGTCAATATCCCATAAGTCCTGAAAATCCTAATTCTTTCCAACATCTAAATATGCTAGAGAAATTATTAATGATGTCCATTTAGAAACAGAGCTAAAAAGAAAAAGAAAACTCAGGAGACCAGAGAAAATGCAGGAACAGAAATCAATAAAGATAGCAATACCTGGAGGCACTTGCTGACTGTTGGTAACAAACAGCTTTTATTATAAAAAAACTAATAGGATCTGAAAGGAGACACCCTTAAAGCTCAGTTCTCTGAGGAGGTTCAACCTCAGTGAAATAGTAAATGAAGGAAAGAAACTACCTCTGCCAACAAAATTTGCGAAACTCTGCCATGGTTATCAGGAGAGGGAAATAAAATGTTCTCCCCTGAGAATGTGTATCCAAAAGTCAGACCACATGCTGAAATGGTGTTTAAATACTTGCTACCCACACAGTTCTAAAACCGTAAATCAATTCACTCATTAACTTAAACCAACTATCCAGAATTGTGTAAGCACTAGGCGCAGGTAAAAGCTAACCTTTTCATCCTAGGCTGCACAAAATTCCATGAAATGTCTAAAAAAAGCCAAATAGACAATGAAACAGGACAGCATCAGACGGTGTGAGTAAAATAACAAACAGCACAGATATACCTTCAAACTCTTTAGATAAGGGAATAGAACTATAAAATCCAGCATGTTTAATGTTTTTAAAGATACAAAAGAGGAACTCAACATCCAGTCCTAAGGAGAGATCATCAAAACCAATGAGGTACAATATAAAAGAATAAAACTTAGACAATAATTATAATGATTAAAACTCAAAGTATCGTACACACAACACATGAATAGAACAGCAGAAAAATAACTGAGGAGAGAATGAGTGAACTAGAAAATAGCTTAAGTAATTGTTACATATACATTTTGGCAAGGCTGTGCTATTTTTATATAAAACCTGATCTTTCCCTGGAACTTTGGGTACCTGTGGGATACCTAAGGCTCAGAGTGGGAGTTCCGCAATCTGAAAGGCAGCATTGCCATATCCCAAAACTGTTAAAGAAATTGAAAAAGAGATCAGGCTTCAATTTTTGAACAAAGCCAATCATTTAGGGACTAAGGGAAATCGGTGTATAGGGGTAAGGAAGACATTGTCTGTATTTTAGAACTTTACCTACTCTATCAGACCAAAAGAAGACAGGTTTATTTTGTCCAAAACCTAAATTTTCTGTAGCACATAATCTAACTCAACCTGTCCAGATAGGTTTAAACACCCCAAACACATGGAGCTCAGAAAGGGAATGACGGCTTGTAATTCTGTATAGCTTTATGTAAGCCTGCATACATCCCAGAGTATGTTGTACAGACGTTCAAAAGGGCATTGCCAAAGTCCCTTGAGGGGTGGGAGAAAAAGTATGGAACTGTTAAACTTTATTACCGGGGAATCTCCTGATACTGTGTCAAGCATTAGGGACACCCAACCCAATAGGCCAAACCCTTAATCTTGAGGCTTGTTCTTGTGAAGCTTATTTCTATTTCAGAGAAGCTAAGCCAACCTACAGGAAGTCATGCCTCAGTTACCTCTGGAGGACCCTTTTGTTGCTCAGATGTGACCTCTCCCTCTAAGCCCAACTCTGTAAGTGAAATCATTGCCCTCTGTCCCCATGGGACATGACGTCCAGGGTGAAAGTCTCCCTGGCAACCAGGGGTATGACTTCTAGTGATGCGCCTGGCCCTGATGCCTTAGGATAGACAATGCCTTCCTGACCAAAAGGGGGGAAAGAAGTGTAACTAATAAAATACCAGTAGCTGAGAGAGTTCAGATAGAGTTGAGAGGCTATTTGGGAGGCTACTCTTAAGCAAGCTTCAGCTAGATATTGCCATTTACCGTGGCTTGCCAAACTCCAAGCAAAACCATTCCTGCCAACCCTAAAGAACACCTAGGGCTCTATCTGAGATTCCACAAAGGTTCCATGCACTATGACTACTTTCCAGAAACGTACAGCATCCACCTATGTTCACAGGCCAGATAAGTCCTGAAACCGAGAAGGGCCCATCTCTTTAGATCATCAACCAGTTCCATATGCCTACCCCACATTATTGACCTTTCCAATATGAGACATTTAGAATGGACATAGCTCAAATTACTGTAAGTATTGGGAGATAGATCAAAGGAGAATGTGGAGTTATAACAGAGAAAAGAAGACTTAACAAATGAGTATGACTCCTGAATCGTTATATTGATTTTCTTTTAGTCTCCACCATCTTAGAACAGCTAGAAGGAAAATCCTAAAATTGTGGAAGTATAACCCACACCAAACTCTGAAACCTGTTCTATCACTAATTGTTGCTGTGTGCTTTGAATGTTATTGCTTTTTGGTATACATGTTATTTTTCCAAGTAAAAAAACATTTTAAAAAGAAAATAGCTTGGAAAAACTTACCAGAAAACCATAGCAGGAGCAGAGGAGAAGAAAAAGAGAGAGTGAGATAAGGAAAATATGATTGAAAAGTAAGACACAGAGAGCACTGAGAAGTCTGTTTCACAGTAAGATAAGAGTAAACCTAAGGGATAAGCAATTCAAAGAGGTAATGGTTGAAATTGTCTCAGAATTAATGAAAAATATAAATTTCCAGAACCAGAAATCACAGTGAATGCCATTTAGGGTAAATAAAATGAAACTTATAGGATCTTCAAAAGTTGAGGAGAAAACTCAACCTTATGAACTTACAATTTCATAAACAATGAGACAGTCTCTCAAGAAATACACATATGGTAAAATTTGACTAAAAATAGACCTTCTTCATGAAATAGCTGCAGGATACATTTGAAAGAGAGGGAAGTTTGTGCCAGAAAGAAGGTCTGAGATATGAGAAAACCTAAAATAGAAAATGACAGCTGTGATCATTAATCTAAATAAATACTAATAGATTGCATAAAATAAAAATAAAACCTATTTTCCAGCTGTACTAGATATCTTCACTGGCACTCTAACTAAAAATTATTGACAAGTCCAGAAAAAATATATTTTATAGACTTTAAAAATGCATCAATGAAACTGTAATATAAAATGTCTCAGAGATTAAAAATAAGTGAAGGAGAATCTAAAGTCTTGAACAAAAATCTGCAAACGGGACCCCATGAGCCAAATTAGGGCCATGGCCTGTTTTTGACTGACCCCAGGGCTAACAAGGCTTTGTTTGTTTGTTTGTTTTCATTTTTAATGTGCTGTAAGAAAAGCTAAAAATGATACAGAAACCTGTTTATGTGGCCTGCAAAGCCTAAAATATTTACTGCCTGGCCCATTACAGAAAATGTTTGTCAATTCCTGATCTATAGTCCAGACTATAAGTGGAGTCCTAAATTTGGCTTCACCTTAAAGACAAATATAATGCACATGGGTTCCCAGGTCCCTAGAGGAGAGGAGAAATGTCTAGTGCTTACCCAAAATATCAAATCTATTAGGAGAACCCCCAAATCCAGAAGGCATCAGTTTAAGGGAGTCCTAGATACACACACACACACACACACACACACACACACACACACACGGAGTGCTGAAAAGAAAATTATCTGTCTTGAAATATGGCACTGACTGAAGGGGGGCCCCCTATAAATCCATAACCTGAAATTGGTTCTCACATAAATTTTCAGCCTCAAAGCACATAACCGGAGAGACCTGAAAACCATCAAGTTCTGGAATTAGCGGAAAGTGGTCCTGTTTGGAAAGGGATATTTTCAAATGCCTGGCAGAAGTAAGCATAAATCTTCTTGAAAGTTTCAAACTAAGCACCAGAAAATGGTCACACGTTAAAAAAGCAAAGTCACAAACCACTCAGACTTAATGAAGAAGACAGCAGCATCACACTCACAGAGGCTGAAAAGACTTGAATTTTCAAGCATTCAAGCAGTATAGAAAATGCCTCTACTGTGTTCAAATAAATAAAAGTATGAAAAATATTATACACAGCAAGAAGCTATAAAAGGTGGCCCACCAATGTGGTAACTGACCCCAGGGACGATATGTACTACTATTTGGGCTCTGCTCTCTCTGCAGAATCTGGAGCTCCCAGTGTCCCTGAAGTCCTACAATCAGGGTCTCTGCACCTCTTCTCCCAGGAGCAGTGATGGATAGGAAGTGCTGGTATCCATTTCTTTCTGGGATTGTAAAGGCTTTTTGTTCTCCACAGAACACAGCTTATCTCCTCCCCTTCTAGGAAGACCATTAGATTTTCTAGAAGGAGATCTGGTGGTTGAGTACCCAGTGAATACTCTGTTTCCTGGTGGTTTCTGGGGAGGTGGTGCTCAATGTAGAAAGCTCCACTTTCTCTCAGCCTCAGATTCCCACCTTCATCTTGAAACAAACAGTATGAGTGTGGCTCTAAGAAGCTGGACACAAATGAATTAGTCACAATTCACTGTGGGGGGAAAAAACACTCTAGGCATAATTAAGCAGGAAGTAATTCAATAAAAGGATTAAGGCAAGTTCTAGAATGCAGAGCGTTGAGTAAGGGTTTAAAAAAAAAATCTCAGCTTTGGGGCTTCCACAGCTGGATTGGACAATGCAATTAAACTTGTTCCTTGTATTGCCTTGCTGAAACTCTTTCACTCCCAAGACACATGATCTCTTTTATGCATCCTCCCCCACATTAACCTGGAATGCTCCCACGTACAGATCCAACCACAAGTAAAGTTAAATGCTTAAACGGACAGAATAGACATGACTTCATTTCCCCTAACCCTAGAAAAAACTTTTATTTAATTTTCTTACCCAGAATTTAGCAAATTAAGATACTTCTAAATTTGGCATTCACTTCCTCTGTCAAAGGAGAAAGGTACAACTAATTGAAATCTAACGTTATAGATATTAACCATAAATTATACAGTAAAATAACCATAAAGTCCAAGAATTGTGCTCTCTGAGAAACAGACCCATAATTGTGATCTTAAATGTTGCTTTTCTCTTTTAAGATTCTATTTTAGTGGAAATATTACAAATGATTCTGAACACCAAGTAATGAATGTCTCTGTAATTAATGGAAAAAAAACACCTTTCACTTTGTATTGGCAGAACGGCTTTTGGTAATTTTCAATTGTCGAGGAAATGTGACAAACAAATAATGTTCTAAAACTGAAATATCATCTTTGTTCATCCTTATTTTTCCTCAGTATATATTGGTAATGACAGATATTGCCACAGAACACATACAGCAATAGCACTGTCTTAAATATCACATTTCAGTAAGCTCCTCCCCTCCTTCTCCCCTTCTTTTTCTTCTTCTTCTCACATAAATCTCCTGCTAGATATATATGTTAGCTGTGAACAACTCAACTCAGAAAAGACAGAGATTATATGTTAAGAAGTCAAATAAGAAAGGGTTTTTTTATTCCACTTTGGCATGCCAGGACATACTATGTGTCAGTCATTGTGAAAGTGATTGTGTGTGTACAGGCTCTTTTCTTATCCTCAAGGAAATGGTGGTCTGGTAGGGTTACTGGAAGATAAATAAGCACTAAAATAGTAAATCAAGTAGGAAGCCTTTAATTGCAACAAGCACAGAGAAATGGTATGAAAATCAGGTTCTACCTTAAAGAACAGGTAGAAATTATGGCACCTATATCAAAGATAACAGCAATCCCAGGGATGATGAGTAACTTTGATGCCTGAAAGGGAAAACATGGAAAGCTTATTCAGCACAATATCTTTGAGAGATATACTGTTCTAGTTTGCAACCTGCTGGAATGCGATATACTAGAAATGGAAAGGCTTTTAAAAAGGGGAATTTATTAAATTGCAAGTTTACATGTTCTAAGGCTGTGAAAATGTCCAAATTAAAGCAAAGTTAAAGAAATGTCCAATCTAAGGCTCCAAGGAAAGATACCTTGTTCAAGAAGGCCAGTGATGTGCATGGTTTCTCTTTCAACTGAAAAGACAAATGGCGAACATAACATCAGCTAGCTTTCTTTCTAGGCTTCTTGTTTCATGAAGCTCACCTGGGGGCGTGTTCCTTCTTCATCTTCATCTGGCTGTGTGGGCTCTTTGGGCTCTGTAGCTCTTTCCATAATGGTTCCCTTTTAAAGGGCTCCAGTAAGCAACCTCACCTTGAATGGGGGAGACACATCTCCATGGAAACCATCTAATCAAATACTACCACCCACACTGGGTGGGTCACATCTCCACGGATAGTCAAAAAGCTCCCACTCAGCAATATTGAATGAGGATTGAAGAACTTGCCTTTTCTGGGGTACACAAGATTCAAACTGGCACATATACCCAGGATTGGTCTCATCACTCTCTCCGCTATGCAGGTTGAAATCGTTATAGATTTTATCATAATGGCTTCATACAGACCCTTAGTCATAAGAGAATGACCAATTCATCTATCAACTCCCCTACATAAGTCTCTACTCTGTCTTGCCTAATGGATGAAGGACATTATCTCTCTTTCTCTTATCTCCAACAAGGCCACTTCATTAAAAATCCACTCCACATGTTTCCCCTCTTTTATATTTATTATGAAGGATTATCCAGGCATACAAAATTGGGAAGGGCATTTGTGTCATTTGGATTCCATAGGAAGCAGGTATCAAAGCAGGTGCCAAGATGGAGATAGAAATTCAACAGATTGATTAAGAGTAATGTCTGTGAAAGGTAAAGGGAAGAGGGAAAAGGAGTAGCCAGGGAAAGCTTGCAGACTGCGATGCTGATATGATTTCTGTAAACACCCACCCCTTTAGAATGGCAGTTCCATAAAGCCATAGAATCTGACACAGCAAGTCTTCAGTAAACGCAAGTTGAGTGAATGAATGTATAGATTATTTTAGGGAGATATGAGGGAGAGAGAAATAAATATCTATACAAATAAGTGACAATACATATTCATGCTGTCTCAGTGGTTGGTGATCTGGCTAGCGTGAAATTTACTGAATGGGCTTTCTCAACCAAGACTTCTTGGTGGGACCAAAGGTGCTTTGTAAAACCTCAAATTGTTTGTTCTAGTCCTTTGGGTTCTGTCTACGAATGTATAAAAGGCTGATCAACCTCTATTATGGTTAGGGACATGTGTCAACTTGGCCAAGTTGTGGTACTTGTTTATCTGATTGGGCAAGCGCTGGCCTGTCTGTTGCAATGAGGACATTTCATAGGATTAGGTTATGATCACATCAGCTGCATCCACAGCTGATTGCATTTGTAATCAGCCAAAGGGGAGTGTCTTCTACAATTAGTGATGCTAAATCTAATCATGGGAAGCCTTTTAAGGAGGACTCAGAGGAGAAAGTTTCCATTCCTGCTTTGGCTGGTGAGCTTCTCCTGTGGAGTTCATCCAGGACTTCCATTGGAGTCGTCGGCTTCGCAGCCTGCCCTGTGGATTTTGGACTCTGCGTTCCTGCGGTCAGGTGAGACACTTTTATAAATTTTATATTTGCAAGTGTTCCCTGTTGATTCTGTTTCTCTAGAGAACCCTAACTAATACAACCTCCAACTTTGTTGTAGTTAGAATCCTTGAAAAACTGAAGATGGTGGCAGCATATTCAAGCATAGTTTCTAGGACAGATTGCAGAAGCAACAGGATTCAGTTGCTCACCAATCAAAATTCCATGGGTGGGACATTGCCATGGTGGCCCAGTGGCAAAATTCTCGCCTGCCATGCCAGAGACCCAGATTTGATTCCTGAACTCACTCATGCAAAAAAAAAAACAAAAAAACAAAAAAAGAAAGTAAAAGAAAAAGTCCATGGGTGGCTCTGTGGTGATTTCTTTGAGTAAAAAAATATAATTACTGTTTCACAAGGTATCTTTTCCCTCATGAAGGCTGAGAATTGAAATGATGTCTTTGGAGATTAAAGGTGTGTTTCTGCCCTTATAATGGGTTATGAATAAGCTCTTATTGATCATTTGTTGAATCCACAATGTGAATGAATGAGTTGATCATATGATAGAATAGTTGAGGGAAGATATTTAATAGGGATAGTGTGAAACAGGGAGAACCAGCATAACCTAGAGTTCGAGTTATTTATTGGTGTATAACAAATAAGCCCAAAGTTCATATGCAAAATGATTTTATTGTGTTCACAGATTCTGTGCATCAGGAATTCACACAGCACACCATGACAATGGCTTGTCTTTGCTCCGTGATATCTGAAGCCTCAGCTGTGGAGGAACAAGCACTGGAACGGTTATGAGTTAGAATCATCGAAGAATTTCTTTACTCATATGGTTGGCAATTGGTCTGGGATGACTTGAAGGATGGGTTCACCTGGGTTGTCAACTGGAACACAGGCAGGCAGCCTCTCTATGTAGCTTGAGTGTCTCACAACATGGCATCTGGGTCCTCAGAGGAAGAATTCTGATGTGGAGCCTTTAAAAAGCAATGTTCCAAGAAACAAGACAGGAGACGCCATGCATCTTCTAAGTTGCACCCCTCAGGCAGCACCACTTCTGTCACATTCTTTTGGATACCACTGAGCCACTAAGGCCAGATCTCTTCTTTATGTAAGAGTGGTAAGGTCAAACTGCAGAAGATCATGTGGAATGGGAGGTATTATTACAGCCATTTCTGGAAAATACAATGTCATACTGGAGAAGAAAGGAAGATAAAAGCAGAGTTATTTGTTTGTTTAAAAAAGACAAAATTGAAAACCCCAACTCCACGTAAAGGACCATAGTGCTGATACAGTAGACAACATGTTTTTAAATATTGTTTGCTATTGCCAAATATCTTACAAGACGGAGTTCAAAATGAACAGAAGTTAGAAATACATATTTGTGAAACCCTAAGTATCCAAAAGTTCCCTTTACTCTAGAAACCTGGGACTTTCTCAAGAAATACTGAAGCTAGAATTCCCATGCATTTGCCTTTCTGTCTCATGATATCCCATACAAGGTAAATATTTTAGTCTAAAAAATCCAGGGTCTAGTGCTTATGAATTAACTCTTCACTTCATTTTCTGATAATATTTTCTTTCTCTGTTCTGGGCTACTTTGAGTAACTATCTGTCTCAACATGAATAAAATGACTCTATCTTGTGACTACCCTGCAGTCAGAGTTGGGAAAGGTTTAGCAAATTGCTAAAAAGGTCCATCAATAATTGCCAAAGTTTTTAGCATTTTTGACACAAAATGTCATTATGGTTTATGCTTCTATACTTCTTATTATGTTCACGCTTCCAATAATTTCTATTAACTATATTATCATCTTTTCCCAGGAGTTGTATTATTTTCATTATTTCAAGTCAGTTGCTGAATATATAAGTGAAAAAGCAATGTATTTCTGCTTGGGATCCCCAAGAGTACTCTGGTGTTCCTTATGAAAGACTGAATTCCAAAGGCAGCAATTTTGATTTTAAAGTCAAATTCCATGTTTCTGTTACTTATTTTTCTCTGCGGTGTTGAGAATCAAGCTACTTTTTATACTTGTTCTTAATTGTTTAATTTAAACATGGAATTTTCAGGAGTTAGAATCTTTAGTCTGGTAACAAGTATTAAATACCAAAATACAATATATGTGAAGATGTCCATTAATGGAACGATGAAAATTGGCTAATACTCTAGGTTAATGGTTGTATTAGTTAGGGTTCTCTAGAGAAACAGAATCAACAGGGAACACTTGCAAATATAAAATTTATAAAAGTGTCTCACGTGACCGCAGGAACGCAGAGTCCAAAATCCGCAGGGCAGGCTGTGAAGCCAACGACTCCGATGGAGGGTCTGGATGAACTCTGCAGGAGAAGCTCACCAGCCAAAGCAGGAATGAAACCTGTCTCCTCTGAGTCCTCCTTAAAAGGCTTCCTGTGATTAGATCTAACATCACTAGTTGTAGAAGACACTCCCCTTTGGCTGATTACAAATGGAATCAGCTGTGGATGCAGCTGACGTGATCATGACCTAATCCTATGAAATGTCCTCATTGCAACAGACAGGCCAGTACTTGCCCAATCAGATTAACAGGTACCACAACTTGGCCGAGTTGACACATGTCCCTAACCATGACAATGGTGAAAAGATGAAAGATTAAAATGTGATTCCAGAGACTTCTGGGAAGATGACCCACTAGAGCAGTTTGAAATTAGCTAACTAATCTATTAGCTAACTAACTCTATGGAAAAGTTAGAGAAGGGACAGGAGGGAGACTGAGGTAGTGATTCAGGAGTGCAGCTGACCTGGGAGAGCCTTCTGCACCACATGTGGCATCCCTGGTTGCAGAGGCCGAGGAACTGAGAGGTAGAAAGCTGGAACGTGGCATGGAGGCACACAGGATGGAGCCCACAGGAGTGCACAGACAGGTACATGGGACTAGGAAGTTAAGCTAGGCCGTGTTCCCTGGGAGTGCTGCCTTCACCAGTGCAGCCCCCTGACCAGCGACTCATCCGACACCCCACACACCCAAACCCCATCACCCACTCCCATTCCCCACGGTCCAGGCGCCCCCACACCAACAGCCCCCAGTGCACGTACCTGCCCCCAACCCCACCCCAAGTGCAGCCCAACTCACCTCTCCTGCACCCCTCCCGAGCACTACCTCCCCCTCCCTGTTCCCTGCAGGCTGTTGACAGCACATAAACTCTGTAGGCACTAACCTCCATACTCAGGCTACCCCACTCACGTCCCCATAGTGTCACACAGCCTCACCCTGCCCTCCCTGAGCTCTGTGCATCTGTTTATGGCACTCCCAGGCCCACACATGTGCAAGAGTCCCCAATCACATCATTCAGCTCTGGGATTTGCATGTTACAGCAGTCCTAGAACCACGCATGTGCACAGCCCTCAGCCTCACCTCCAGCTCTGAGAAAGTGCGGACCTGCACAGCCAAGTCATATCTGCCCCCGATTCACGAAGGATCTATGGATACACACAAAGGGCCTTGCTTTAGACCAGCACACACCAGGATGGCATCCCCCAAACCAGTGCACCCACACAGTTACATCCTCCCTGGCTGCTGGGAGCCCACACTCAAAAGCAGCAGCATAACATCCCCCATCTGCGCCCATACCTGCTCTGAAACAATCATTGTACTGAGTGCTCCACCCTGTGCCCTGCTCCCTGCTGTACAACCATCCTGCAAACACAAGGCCTTAAACCACTGAAAGAAATCAACTCCCAATGTAAATTAATCAAGATATTTACATGCAAAAAAAACAGCAGAAGATCACTAAGCATATTACAATGCAGACAGATATAGCCCTGCCTAATGACCAAATTAAAATACCAGAGGAGACACAGATGTTGGAACAACTAATCAAAAATGTTCATACAACTCCACTTAATAAAATAAGTAGGATAGCAAATGACATAAAGGAGATCAAGAAGACAGTAGAAGAACACAAAGAGGAATTTGAAAGAATAAATAGAAAGATAACTGAAATCACAGAAATTAAAGACTCTGCTGACCAAATAAAAAACATACTAGAGGCACACAACACCAAATTTAAAAAGACAGAAGAAAGAATAAGTGATATAGAGGACAGGGTAACTGATTTCAAAGACTCAAAACAGCAAATGGCAAAAATGGTGGAAAAATTTAATGGGAACTCAGGGAAATGATAGACAAAACAAAGCACACAAATGTAAGAATTGTTGGTGTCCCAGAAGGTGAAGAGAGGAGTAAAGAGCTAGGAAAAGTAGTTGAGGATATAATGGGGGGAAATTTCCCAATCCTCATAAAGGACATGAATATACAAGTCAAAGAACTCCAAAAAGAATAAATTCAAATAGGCTTTCCCCAAGGCACATACTAATCAGTCTATCAAATGTTGAAGAGAAGCAGAAAATCCTGAAAGTGGCAAGAGAAAAACAATCTAGTACATACAAGGGAAATCAAATAAGACTAAGTTCAGATTACTCAACTAGCATCCCGGAGGTGAGAAGGCAGTGGTATGATATATTCAAGATCCTGAAAGAGAAAGACTTCCAGCCAAGAATTCTGTACCTAGCCAAATTGTCCTTTAAAATTGAGGGAGAGATTAAAGCTTTCACAGACAGAGAAGCCCTGAAAGAATTTGTCAATAAGACACCAGCTCTACAAGAAATACTAAAAGGAGTTCTGCCAGCTGAAAAAAAAAGATAGGAAAGGGAGGTCTGGAGGAGGGCACAGAATTGAAGAGTACCACTAAGGGTAATTTAAAGAATAGAAAGAGTAAAAGGGAAAAGAATATATAGATCTGACAAATAAAATTAAAAAGATAAGATGGTGGAATCAAGAAATGCCTTTTCAGTAATAAAAGGCATTTGAATGTTAAAGGACTAAACTTACTAGTTAAAAGATACAGATGGGCAGAACGGATTAAGAAACATAATCCAGATAAATGCTGCTTAGAAGAGACTCATCTTAGACACAAGAATACAAATAGATTGAAAATGAAAGGATGGAAAAAGATCTTCCACACAAGTTGTAACCAAAAGAAAGCACTCGGACAAAATGGACTTTAAATATAATGACATCACAAGAGATAAAAAAAAGGACACTACATACTAGTTACAGGGTCAATTCACCAAGAAGATATAACAATCACAAATGTTTAAGCTCCCAATCAAGGAACTCCAAAGTACTGAGACAGACTTTGGCAAAACTGAAGAGAACCTCTGATAGACGTTTCAACAATAATAGTAGGAGACTTCAATATACCACTCTCCTCTACAGATAAAACAGTCAGAAGATCAACACAGAAATAGAGATGCTATATAACCTGATAAATGAATTAAATCTAACAGACATATATGGGTCATTGCACCCCAAAGCACATGGCTATACATTCTCTAATGCTCATGGAACATTCTCCAGGATAGATCATATGCTGGGGCACAAAACAGGTCTTTATAAATGTAAAAATATTGAAATGATTCAGAGCACTTCCTCTGATCACAATGGGATGAAGCTGTATCTCAATAACCGCAAACGAATGAGAACATTCACAAATATATAGAGTCTAAATAACTTAAACAACCAGTGGGTCAAATAAGAAATTGCTAGAGAAATCAACAGCTATCTGGAGATGAATGAAAATGAGAATATAACTTCTCAGAACTCATCAGATGTGGCAATGGTGGTGTTGAAAGGGAAATTTATTGACTTAAATGCTTATATTAAAGAACAAGAAAGAGCAAAAACCAAGGACTTAACAGCACACCTGTAGGAACTTAAGAAAGAACAGCAAACTAGCCCCAAAGCAAATAGGAGAAGAGAAATAACGAAGATTAGAGCAGAGATAAATGAATGGGAGAACAAAATAACAATAGAAAGAATCAATAAAACTAGAAGTTGGTTCCTTGAGAAAATCAATGAAATTGATGGGCCACTAGCAAGACTGACAAAGAAAGAAAGAGAGAGGATGCAAATAAACAAAATCAGCAGTGAGAAAGGGTGTGTTACCGCAGACACTGAAGAAATAAGAGAAATCATATATAAACAACTATATGGCAACAAACTAGACAACTTAGATGAAATGGACAAATTCTTGAAGATGCACAAACAAGCTGCACTGACTCAGGAAGAAATAGAACATCTCAACAAACCAATCATAAGTAAGGAGATTTGATCAGTCATCAAAAATCTTCCTATAAAGAAAAGTCCAGGGCCAGACGACTTCACAGCGGAATTTTACCAAACATTCCAGAAAGAACTAATACCAATCCTGCTCAAACTTTTCCAAAAAATTGGGGAAAAAGGAACTCTACCTAACCCATTTTATGAAATTAATATCATTTTAATACCAAAACCTTGTAAAGATGCTATACAAAGGAAAACTACAGGCCAGTCTCCCTAATGAACACAGATGTAAAAATTCTCAATAAAATATTAGCAAATCAAATCCAGCAACCCATTAAAAGAATTATACACCATGACCAAGTGGGGTTTATACCAGAAATGCAAAGATGGGTCAGTGTAACAAAATCAATTAATGTAACACAGCACATTAGCAAATCAAAAGGGAAAAATCACATGATCATCTCAGTTGATGCTGAAAAAGCAGTCAACAAAAATCAGCACTCTTTTCTGTTAAAAACACTCCAAAAGATAAAGATAGGAATAAAAGGTAACTACCTCAATATGATAAAGGGAATATATGACAAACAGATAGCCAGCATCTTACTCAATAGAGAGAGACCGAAAGCCTTTCCCCTAAGATTAGGTACAAGACATGGCTACCC
Source organism: Tamandua tetradactyla (assembly GCF_023851605.1). Taxonomy (NCBI): domain Eukaryota; kingdom Metazoa; phylum Chordata; class Mammalia; order Pilosa; family Myrmecophagidae; genus Tamandua; species Tamandua tetradactyla. The sequence continues at coordinate 6,717,414 of NC_135347.1, read as the reverse complement.
AAAGTCACCACTATTATTCAACACTGTGCTATAAATTCCAGCTAGAGCAATTAGGCAAGGCTAAGAAATAAAAGGCATCCAAATTGGAAGAGAAGTAAAACTCTCATTATTTTCAGATGATATGATACTACACTTGGAAGATTCTGAGAAATGTACAGCAAAGTTACTTGAGCTAATAAACAAATTCAGCAAGGTGGCAGTATACAAAATTAATGTGCAAAAATCAGTAACATTTCTATACACAAGTAGTGAGCTAGCTAAGGAGTCAGTTAAGGAAAAAATCCCATTCAAAATAGGAACTAAAAGAATCAAATACTTAGGAATGAACTTAACTAGGGATGTAAAGGACTTATATGCAGAAAACTACTTAAAACTACATAACATTACAAAAGAAATCAAAGGAGATCTAAATAGGTGGAAAGACATTCCCTGCTCATGAATAGGAAGGCTAAATATAGTTAACAGGTCAATTCTACACAAATTGATCTACAGATTCAACACAATACCAGTCAAAACCAACAACCTACTCTAAAGATTTGGAAAAGCTAACTACCAAATTCATCTGGAAGGGAAAGAGACCCCAAATAGCTAAAAGCATCCAAAAAGAGAAGAACGAAATGGGAGGATTAAAACTCCCTGATTTTAAAACCTATTTAAAGCCACAGTGTTCAAAACAGCATGGTACAAAGACAGGCACAAAGACAGAAGCATTGGCCAATGGAATCGATTGAGAGTGCAAAAATAGACCACCATACCTACGGTCAACTGATTTTTGACAAGGCTCCCAAATCCTCTGAACTGGGACAAAATAGTCTTTTCAATAATTGGGCATGGAAGAACTGGATATCAATCATCAAGAGAATGAAAGAGGACCCCTATCTTACACCCTACACAAAAATTAATTCAAAGTGCATCAAACACCTAAATATAAGAACTAGCACCCTAAACCTTCTAGAAGAAAATCTAGGGAAATATCTTCAAGACCCAGTAATAGGAGGTAGCTTCTGAAACTTTATACCCAAAGCACAAGCAACAAAAGAAAAAATAAATAAATGAGAACTCCTCAAAATCAAATGCTTCTGCACCTCAAAAGACCTTGTCAAAAAGGTGAAGAGGCAGCCAACTCAATGGGAGAAAATATTTGGAAATCACATATCAGACAAAGGTTTGATTTCCTGTATATACAAAGAAATCATACAACTCAACACCAAAAGAACAAACAATCCAATTATAAAATGGGCTAAAGATATGAATAGGCATTTTTCTGAAGAGCAAATTCAGATGGCTCAAAAGCACATGAAGAGATGCTAATTTCCACTGGCTATAAAGGAAATGCAGATTAGGACTACAATGAGATACCACCTTACACCTATAAGAATAGATGCTATTAAACCATCAGGAAGCTATAAATGTTGGAGAGGATATGGAGAAACTGGGACACTTATGCACTGCTGGTGGGAATGTACAATGGTACAGCCACTATGGAAGACTGTTCGGCAGTTCCTTAGGAAACTAAATATTGAGCTGCCCTAGAACCCAGCAATAGCACTACTTGGTATATACCCAGAAGAGCTGAAAGCAACGACACAACAGAGATTTGCACACTGATGTTCATATCAGCATTACTCACAATCGCCAAAAGCTGGAAACAAACCAAATGCACATCAACAGAAGAGTGGATCAACAAAATATGGTGTATACATATGAGGGGATATTATACAGCAATAAGACAAAATGATGTCCTGAAGCACATGACAAGGTGGATGAGCCTTGATAACACAATGCTGAGTGAAATTAGCTAGACACAAAAGGACAGACACTGTATGATTCCACTTTTATGACCAGCATGAAGGTATAATCAGAGACATACAATACAGAATGCAGGGGATTTAGAGATACATAGAAGCTAGAGATAGGTGAACTGTTAGCTAATGAGGTTGAACTCTAATATGAGGGAATAGATAGGAGCGAAGGTGATTCTCTAGTGGGTCTAAAAATAATATTACCATATTGAAGATGAACAAGCTTGAAAGGGGTTGTATAGACCTACGTGTTCCACTGATTCACACTAGAAACATGAATGAGTTCTCATAAGAATTACTTCAAAGATATGACTCTTGTTTAAAGAGTGTTTAAGTCCAGGGTACAGGGGGAAAACTGCTATTTCATGCTATGAGCTATGTTCAAAAGGAAACCATCAGCACTACCACAGCAACAGCAGAGGTCAATAATGGGGTGAGGGACAAGAGTTAAGAGGAGGTTTATATTTCCTATTTGGTGAGGGTGTGTTTATTGGTTTTCTGTCTCTTGGGAATAATGAAATTATCTAAAATTGAGAATGGTGATGGATTATGGACGTTGGGCCCTTTACATGATGCATGATGAATGCAGGTAGCTGAAGGATGATGAAGGATAGAGAAGAAAATTGGTGAACGATGGTGTTTATTTATGAATGAAGGCTGTGCTGCTACAAAAAAGAACAATGTCGTGAGTCATGCAACAATGTGGGACATTTGATGAGACAAAATAAGCCAGAAACCAAAAAACAGCAATGGTATGGTCACCTTTAGAAAATGCTTATAAGAAAACAGGGGCCTAGTTTGAAAGCTTTTAGAGTAGACACATTAAGTCCAGAGTGGTGATTATTATTTCTGGATTCTGAGAGGCTGTTTTATATATATAACCTGATATTTAGAGATAAGAACAAATCTGAACATGTTGGGGTTAAAATAATTCATAACATAGGGGTAAGGAAGAAAGTATCTATATTTTAGAACCACACATATTCTTTGAGACCAATGGAAGAAAGGTTTATTTCATCTAGAACTGAAATTTTCTGTAATGCATAATCTAATTCAACTTATCTGTATAGTTCATTTGAACAACTGAAACACAGGGAGCACAGAATGAGAAAGAGGTCCTTTAGTCCTGTATAGATTATTGTAATGCCTGGAAATATCCTAGAGTATATTAACCAGATAATCAAAAAGTATTGGCAAAGTCCCCTGAGGGAGGGGAGAAAAACTATGGAACTATTAAACTTTAACATTAGGGAATCCCCTGATACTATGTCAAACTTTAGGGACACCCAAATCACAGGCCATATCCTTGATCATGAGGTTTACTCTTAGGAAGCTTCTGTAGGTAACATAGAAGCTTAGACTACCTATAGGCATGCCTAAGAGTTACTTCTGGAGGACATCTGTTCTTGCTCAGATGTGGCCTCAGTCTCTCTAAGCCCAACTCTGCAAGTGAAATCATTGCCCTCCCCTCTATGTGGGACATGACCATCCAAGGGTGAAAGTCTCCCTAGCAATGTGGGAGAGGACTTCCAGGGATTAATCCAGACCTGGCACCATAAGATCAACAATTACATCCTGACCAAAAATGGGAAAAGAAGTGTAATTAATAAAGTATCAGTGGCAGAGAGAGCTTAAATAGAATCGAGAGGCTGCTCTGGAAGTTGCTCTTATGCAAGCTTCAGGTAGACCTTGCTACCTATCACAACCTGCTAAGCCCCAACCAGGACCATTTTAGCCAATCCTAAAGAACACCTAGGGCAATATGTAAGATTCCAGGCACTAGAGTAACTTTCCAGAAACCTACAACCTCCAGGCGGGTCCCTGGTCCAGATAAGTCTTGAAACCTAGAGGGCCCAGACTCTCCAGAACATCAGATAGTTCCATCTCCCTACCTCATATCAGTGGCAGACTCTTCCAATATCAAATATTTGTAATTGCCATAGCCCTAACAATCCCAAAGAGAGGTATGGAAAGATCAAAGGTGATGGTGGAATTATACATAGAAGATAGGACTTAACAAATGAATATGAATGCTGAATCATTAAATTGATATCTCTTTTAGTCTCCAGTATTTTAGAGCAGCTAGTAGTAAAAACCTAAAAGTGTGAAACAGTAGCCCATGTTAAAGTCTGAAATATGTTCTACAACTAATGGTGATGCTGTGCTTGGAAATGTATAGCTTTTTGTATATATATTATTGTTCACAAAAAAAGAAGGAATTAAAAGTCTATTCTGATGATAAAAATATATTTAAGCCCTCTAACCTCCTATATTCTGGAGCAGCTAGAAGGAAAATTATGAGACGATCGTATGGTAGCTCATGACAAACTCTGGGATTTATCTTGTAACTGCTTTCTGAAGAGTGCCTTGAAAACTGTTTCATTTTTATTTCTTTTCTTTGCATATATATTACACTGTACAATAAAAAATTTTAAAAATAAAAAATATATATAATGACTTTGAAAAATAAAAAAGATATAAAAAATGTGATTCGATTTATAAGCAGTTGAAAAGATGAACAGAAACTCAAGGCTATTTCTATTTCTTTTCAGGGGGGAGCAGATGTCATGCGCTTGCTCTCATTGATCTTATAGTCACCTTTATTTCCCTGACTCATTACTCTTATGAGACTCAAGAAATTTTTATTTAAATCCTAACGGGTATCCCTTCCTTATTTCAATTTCATTAAGTCTATTTCTCCTGTTCTGGCCTTTAGTGTAAAGGGTAAATAACAACAGTGCACTGCTATTACACCTCTTTCTGTCTATACTGGTGAAGTCTACATGTCTACCACAACTAAAATCCCCATCAGGGCAACAAGACACCAAGAGGCTCATTTTTTCTAGTTCTGTAATCCTTGTAACATATAACGCATACTGACTCTCATACATTGGCCACAACTGATTAGATCAGAAGCACGTGCCCTGCTCAAACAAGGGCAAAGAAATCTAGGCTGGACATGAAGTAGGACAATTGTCTCTGAGGTAGCTTCATGTAAAATTCTGCCCAATATTAGTGCTTATACAAGAATGAGAAACTGATTCAATTAGAGCCTGACTGTTGGTCCTCTGAAAGAAAAAAAAATAGTCACCACAACATGCCAATGGTTTGATTCTCTAAATCGTTGTCATATGGTTCAATTCCAGGAATGCTTGGTTCCAGAGTGACTATAAAGCTGAGAAAGGGCAATGCTTCATCCACTTCTTCGGTCCTTCATGGTCTTATGTAACATTGCAATAAACATCTTTCTTGAAAGGAATTCTGGAAAAGATTCCTCCTTGCAACCCTAAAGAATCTATTTCCAAATACTTACAGATGTAATATCCCTTCCTGCTGGGGTCCCCAAGACCATCCTCAAGTTAAGTGATTCATTAGAAGAACTCACAGGGCTCAGCATATAGACATACAACTCTGACTTATTTAGTAAAAGGCTACAAAGCAAGATCAGCAAAAGGAAAAAGTTCATGCGATGAAATCAGGAGAAAAACAGATAAAAAAAAACAGGAAAAGCTTCCAAGAGTCTTCTCCCAAAAGAGTCACGTAGTATAGGCTTAATTCCTCTAGCACTGAATTGTGACAACTAATATGAAATGGCATTGTTAAGTAAGATCATTAGAGACTCAGTGCTCAGCTTTATTGGGGGCTAGTCACACAGGTATCCTCTGCAACAAGTACCAAAAATCCAGACTTGCAGTAGAAAAAACACCTATTCAGCATAATCCACATTACTTGTGCAAATACACTAGGCACAGAGATTTACCTTTATCACCTAGAGAAGAGTGGGAGCACTCTTGAAATCCAAGCTTCCGGTGCCAGTCAACAGCCAAACTTGCAAGCAAGCCTTTCTAAGGCTAGCAGTCTGGAGATTGCTCTGTTAACTCTTTCAGGACTTCCCCCTTTCCAAGTATTTCTCTTACTTAAGATAAATGACTCTAAATTACTTTACATTTCATTGCTAAAGTTTATTCCTAAATCTTTAATCAGCTCTATTGATTACTTTCAGTATCTCCTAAATGAATGAGAATGCGATACTTCAGTAAATTAATAGCCCTGAGTCCATGGGTAATGTACTTGCATTATATTGCTTTAAACTTTAAGTGATGCCAAAAATGACCAATCTATACCTATTATTGTGCAAATGTATATGAGTGCATATATGAATAAATTTACATTTTATGTTAGGTGACTATTTAACAGAAAGAATGGAAGGTCCCCGAGGCTAGACTGAGATGTAGCTGGACAAGATTTAAAGGAAAAATGTGTGCCAGGTTTAGCCAGCCAGTTGCTATTGATTCTTCCTTTAGGAATTTAGGAAAAACCTTTGAGTGCCACCTTTCTAATCAGGCCCTGACAACAAGAAAATATACAACATCATGAAGTTAAAGAGGGGCAGCTGGAAGCTAACTGACCACTAAGTTACCACTCACTTAGTTAACTGGGAGACCCTCTGCCTTTCATTCACCAACTGACAGTTTTTAAGTGCCATACTATAAAATCTGAAATCATGCTGAAATACACATATAATATAAAATAAAAACTAGAATATGATTATCTCTTTATCTTCCAGGCGATTACAAAATGCTGGAATAGGAAGAAAGATATGACGAATGGGTAACCACTTCAAATTTTAATGCTATGGATAGCTTTTCCGTTTAGGGAGCAAAATAACGATCATTTTATTTATCTTGCAACTCAAATTAATACTAAGTAATAAAGTTAATGCAGAGCTAACATTTTAGAGAGACAGAAAGTATTGCTCATGTGGTCAGTCCCCCAACCCATATTTCTCACCCTGGAAAATCCAAGAATTCTTATGTTTACACAGTCAAAAGAACATGCTTATCAGCCTTCTGAGAGGTCCTTTCCTAACCTGGGAAAGGTGCTGGTGGCTGTCCATCAGCTATTGCCCTCACCCCATAACACACTGCTGTCACAAAATACCATGGTAGAGTACTGTTTCCCCATTCCTCCTAGATATGGGTCCATGCAAGAGGGATATCTCATACTTTCATGTAAAAAGCACCATAAATGTGAAGGAAATGAGGAAGATATATATATATCTTATCACTGTTTCTGGAATGATTTGATGAGTTAAATACCATAATGGAAAACATATTTTGTTATATTAAAAGTGTTGAGAGAATGGTGCTGTGTATCACAAAGACTTATATTTACATGTATCTAAGATTAGAAGCAATAAGAAGAGGATGAAAGAAGAGCCTAAACTGATATTATTCACTTTTATGAGACCTTCCCTATCTAGGTCTTCTCCTGAGTAAAAGATTTGAACTTGGGAGTAGTTTCTCCCTAAATTTATGATATCTTTTCTAAGCAGGTCTTGCTGTACTATCCCAAAACTAGAATTATACCTTTTACTTATCTTAGACTTTAGGTTTCTTTTTTCTATAGTTGGTTTACATTTTGCAGTTTAAAAACCACTATTGTTAATAAGAACACAGAAGTAAACTCAGAATTGAATGTTTCTTCTTTTCCTAAGTCATTGCTGCTGCATGTTCATTTTTTCATAAGTAAACAATCTAATATATGTCATTTGTTTTGCTCCAAAAAAGTTGTTAAAACCCTCTAAATGGGAACAGGATTGTGGCAAAATGGTGGAATAGGGAGCACCAGAACTGAGTCCTTACAGTGGAACAATTATTAAACAGGTAGGAACTGTCTGAAACTTTTTGAAACTCTGGAGGCCAGAAGAACACTGAACTGCCTTCAGTGGGAGGAAGAGGCTGATAAATTATAGTAAAGAACAGTAAATTGCTCTCTCTGCACAGTGGCTACCAGTGCGCATCTCCCACTCTCATGGCAGGCCCCTGTGGGGTACAGCCCCTGGCTAGCTCACTGGTGATGACAGAAATAGGCATCAAAATCTTTTGTCACAGGAGAGGGTGTGGCTGATCACTTATCACAGGTATTGATAAGTGACTCTGGATTACAGGCAGGTCAACTCTGAGAGCAGCCATTGTTTTACACTGCACCAAACAGGAGCGGTGGTAGTGATGACTTAGGATATGTACTCCATCAGACAGTGGAGGACATCTAATGGGAGGTTTGCATATTCTGGGCAGACCAGGAAAACTCAGCTTTGGGGAGCCATGCAAGAAGTTCTTGGCTCCCTTCCTGATCCCATCCTCAGGGCACTATGGAGCCAATCTGTGTGCCATGTTTTGGCTGGGAAAGAATTATTGGGAAAGTCCTTTCTGGCATGCCCCATTTTTTTCAGAATTTGTCCTTCAGGCAAAACAGTTTGAGGCAAGGAAAGGAGTATAAGACATTATAGAGGCAGAAAATTTGCAGCAAAGTCTTGCCAGCTTCAGAGGCCCAGAAGAGGCAGGTCTGTCCCTGAGAAAGAGGAGGGCAACAAACACTCTGCTTTGGAGTAGGACTCTAAAATAACCAAAAAAAAAAAAAAAAATCCCAAGACAAGGGTGGACTCATCAACATGGATATATAGGACATCCCATGGAAAAGTCTTCCCTCAGGATCAATTATTAAGAAGATGTCCTTAGAACTCTGAAGGATGACAGAGATTAGAAAAGGACTCCACATATGCTAAATCAGGAAAATGAGACATAATCTCCAAGGGCAAGACAAGAAACTGATGCAGAAGAGCTGAGAAAATCTCAGGAGCTAAACACAGGCTTTCCTAAAGGGCCATAATAGGTTGTAGTAAGCATCAAAGAAGAGCTTAACACAAAGCCACCAACGTGAAAACCCCAGACAAGAGGGAGAAACTGACCTTCAGAGTCAACACATCAAAATGATCTGATGCCCAGATGTTAGCAAAAATTACAAGCCATACTAAGAAACAGGAAGGTATTGCTGCGAACAAACTAAAACTTCAGAGGTGACACAGAATTTGGAACAACTAATCAAAAGAGTTCAAATAAATTTCCTAAATTAATTCAAGGAAATGAAAGAAAATATGGATATAGAGCTAAAGGATATTAAGGAAATGCGTGAGTCTAAAGAAAAATTTGGAAGTTTAAAAAGAAACATAACAGAAATAAAGGAAAGGAAAGGCACAATAAGGGGATTAAAAATACACTAGAGGAAGTGCAAGGGTAGTTCAGTGGTAGAATTCTTGCCTGCCATGGGGAAGACCCAGGTTTGATTCCTGGTCCATATACTCCCCTCAAAACAAACAAACAAGCAAAACAAACAAGCCAAAATTCAACAAATGGTGCTGCAATAGCAGGATATTCACATGGAAAAATAATGAAATGTGACCCTGCCACAAAGTATACCAAAAACAGAAATACACTGGAGTCATACAACAGCAGATTCAAATAGGCAGAAGAAAGAATCAGTGATGTAGAAGATGGGACAATTGAAATCATATAGTCAGAAAAACAGGGAAAAGAATAGAAAAAATAACTGAACAGTATCTCAGGGTTTTGTGTGACAGCATGAAGCATACAAACATATTTGTCATGAGCGCCCTAGGAAGAAAAGAGAAAAGAAAGGGGCAGAAAGAATATTTGAGGAAATAATGGCCACAAATTTCCCAACTCTTATGAAAAATATAAATATACATGCCCAAGAAGTGAAAAAAACTCTAAACAGAATAAACCCTAATAGACCCACTCTGAGACACATACTAATCAGTACCTGTTCTAGTTTGCTAGCTGCTAGAATGCAATATACCAGAAATGGAATGGCTTTTAAAGGGGGAATTTAATGAGTTGCTAGATTACAGTTCTAAGTCTGAGAAAATGTCCCAGTTAAAACAAGTCTACAGAAATGTCCAATCTAAGGCATCCAGGGAAAGATACCTTGGTTCAAGAAGGCCGATGAAGTTCAGGGTTCCTCTCTCATCTGGAAAGGCACATGGTGAACATGGTCAGGGTTTCTCTCTCATCTGGAAGGGCACATGGCGAATATGGCATCATCTACTAGCGTTTTCTCTTGGCTTCCTGTTTCGTGAAGCTCCCCGGGAGGCATTTTTCTTCTTCATCGCCAAAGGTCGCTGGTTGGTGGACTCTGCTTCTCATGGCTATGTCATTCTGCTCTCTCTGAATCTCTCTGAATCTCCAAAATGTTTCCTCTTTTATAGGACTTCAGAAACTAATCAAGACCCACTCAAATGGGTGGAGACATGTCATCCCCTAATCCAGTTTAACAACCATTCTTAACAAAATCACATCAACCAGGGAGATGATCTCATTACAGTTTCAAACATACAGTATTGAAAAGAGATTATTCTACCTTTATGAAATGGGATTTATATTAAAACATGGCTTTTCTTAGGGGGCATACTTCCTTTCAAACCAGCACAGTACCTCACATGCCAAAGATAAAGAGAGAATTCTGAAAGTAATAAGAAAAAAGTGATTTTTAACATAAAAGGGATGCTCAATAAGACTAAGTGGCAATTTCTCAGCAGAAACCAAGGAGGTGGAAAGGCAGTAGTATGATATGTTTAAGGTAATGAAAGAGAACAAATTCCCACCCAAAATTCTTTTTCTAGAAAATCTGTCCTTGAAAAATGAGACAGTTTAAAATATTCACAGATAAACAGAAACTGAGAGAGTTGGTCAACAGAAGACCTACCTTAAAAGAATTCCTAAAGGAAATTCTGCAACTTGAAAGGAAAAGACAAGAGAAAATAGTTTGAAGTAGTGTGAAGAAATGAAAATCTTCAGTAAAAGTCAATAAAAGGGTAAATGCAAAATCCAAGAGTACAGTATCCTCAATTTACATGTCCAGTCTTTAATTCCTATGAGTCAGAATACAGTTGACCAAGAAAGGGTATATTTCCTATCAATAGACATGAAAAATATAAAAAGGTAATGTGAAACAAAAAAAAACAAGATAAAGAAGTGAAACAAAGGGTTATGAGAGCAGAGACCATGTGTGCTTTTGAAACTAAGGTGATATCTTTTCAGATCAGCCACTTATAGATGTAGCTTGTGCATAAAAAGCTCCAAGGTTACTACAAATAAAGTGTTTTAAAAATTTACAAAAATGACAAAGATTTCAATCAGTTATATCACAAAAGGTCAAATATACAGAAAAGGAGTCTGCAATAAAGGAAAAGAGAATAAAATAAAAAATAAAAAATAAAACAAAACGTAAGACATATAAAAATCAGAGGACAAAATGGCTGAAGTAAGTACTGCTTTACGTTAATAAAACTGAATGTTATGGATTAAACTCCACAATCAAAAGATGCAGATTGGCAGAATGAGTTAAACAAACCACGATGATCCAACTATATATTATTTAAAAGAGACTCACCTTAAACTCGAAGACACAAATAGATTAAAAGTGAACGGATGTAAAAGATAATCCATGCAAACAGTAACCAAGAAAAGCTGGGGCAGTTGAACTAATACCAGACAAAATAAACCTCAAGTGAAAAGCTGTTACAAGAAACAAAGAATGACACTATTTATTAAATGAAATGGTAAAATCAACAAAAAAAAATAACAATCCCAAATATTTATGCACTAAATCACAGTGCCACAACATATATGAGGAAAATACTGGTCAAAATGAAGAGTGAAATAGACACCTCTACAATAACTGCGGGAGTCAACTAGAATAATATGATAAACGGACTAGGCCTAATAGATACATGGGGAACATTATATCCCAATACAGCAGGATATATTTCTTAAGTGCACATGGATCATTCTCCAGAACAGTCCACAGGTTGGTTGTAAAACAAGTCTCAATGAGTTTTAAAAGATTGAATTTATACAAAGCATTTCTCTTGCCATAATGGAATTAAGCTGTAAATCAATAATAGGGTGAAAACTGAAAATCCACAAATACACGGAAGTGAAATAACACACTCTTAGACAATCAGAGGGTTAAAGAAGAAATTACAGTGGAAATCGGTAAATATCTAGAGATAAATGAAAAGGAAATATAACACATTAAAACAACGGTTGGGGCCACGGTGGCTCACTGGCAAAGTTCTCACCTGCCATGCTGGAGATGCGGGTTTGATTTCCAGTGCCTGCCTCTGTAAAACAAAACAAAACAAAACAAAACAAAAAACTTATGGATGCAGTGAAGGCAGTGTTTAGGGAAAAACATATCGCCTTTATAGTCTTGATGAAAACACTTAGAAAATTAGGAATAGATGGAAGTTTACTCAATATGATGTAGAGCATCTATGAAAAGCCCACAGCTAACATCCTGTTTAATAGTGAAAAAATGAAAGCTCTTCCTCTAATATCTGGAAGAAGAAAAGCATGTCTACTGTCACCACCATTAATCAATATTGTACTGGAAGGTCTAGCCAGAAAAGTTGTACAAAAACAAACAAAAAAAGAAATAAGAGGCATCCAAATTGGAAAGGAAGAAGTAAAACTTTCACTATATGCTGATAACATGATCCAATATATAGAAAGTCCCCCAAAATCTACAACAAAACTAATAAATGAATTCAGCAAAGTGGTTGGGTACAAGATCAACATGCAAAAATTAGTGTTTCTATACACTAATAATAAGCAATCTGGAGAGGAAATAAAAAAAATTCCATTTACAATAGCAACTAAAATAATCAAATATCTATGAACAAACTTAACCAAGTATAGAAAGGATGGAAAAGGATGGATTGGAAGAAAAAATATTAAGTCAATTCTACCCAAAATGATGCATACATTCAGTGCAATCCCAATAAAAATTCCAACAGCCTACTTTACAGAAATGGAAAAGTGAATTATTAAATTCATTTGGAAGGATCAAGGGCCCCAAATAGCAAAAAACAAGGACAAAGTTGAAGGATTCACACTTCCTGACAAAAGCTTATAAAAACTAAGCATATACAAGATAGCAGATATTGACACAAAGACAGACATGTAGCCCAATTTAATTGCATTGAGAATTCAGAAATATATGCTCACATGTATTCTCATTTGATTTTTTAACATTTTATTGTAAAATATAGCATATATACAAAGCAAAGAAAGAAAAAGCAATAATTTTCAAAGCACACTTCAACAAGTAGTTATAGAATAGATCCCAGAAAATGTCATGGTCTACCATTCCACCATCTCTGATTTTTCCTTCTAGCTGCTCCAAAACACTGGAGCCTAGAAGGAATATTAATATACTGATTCAGCACTCATACTCATTTGTTAAATTCTATATCCTCTATTACACTTCTTCCTTCTCCTCTGATGCCTTTCTATAGGAATATTTAGAAACTACCCATTCTGACTTTTTCATGTTGAGAAGGGGTGTCAACATGAAAGGGTAGGGGGATATAATCAACCGATAATCTTGGAGAGGTTGGTCTCTCTGGGTTTCAGGATTTATCTGACCTAAGAACCCTCCAGGAATTATAGGTTCCAGGAAAGCAAACTTAGTGCATGAAATCTTTATAAAATCTCAGTTCAAGCCCTAGGTATTCTTAAGAGTTAACAGGGGTTATGTTGGTTGGGGGTTAGCAAACCATGACAATTAGCACTATTTAATTGAAGTTTGCATACAACAGCCTCCAGAATAGTCTCTTGATTTTTTTGGTCTCTCTTGGTCACAGATGCCCTATTTTATTATATTTCTTTCCCCCTTTGGGTCTGGAAGGCATTGTTGATCCCACAGTGCCAGGGCCAAACTCATCTCTGGAAGTTACACCCCTCATTATACTGCCAACTGATTTTTGAGAAAGCTGGCAAGTCTACTCAGTTGGGAAAGAATAATCTCTTTAACAAATGGTTCTGGAATATCTGAATTTCCATATGAAAAGAATGATGGAGTCCTGTTATCTCACACCATATACAAAAATTAATACAAAATGCATCAAAGACCTAAATTTAAGAACCAGGAATATAAAGCTCCTAGAAGAAAATGTAGAGAAGCATGTTCATGAACTTGTTTTCGAGAATGGTTTCTTAAACTTGATATCCAAAGCACAAACTACAAAAGATAAAATAGATAAATGAGACCTTATCAAAATTGAAAACTTTTGACCACTCAACAATGTCTGGAATAAGGAGAGATAAAACTCATTCCTCTACCACAAACGTCTGGTAGAGAAAAGGCAGAAGCTGTCCAAAACAGCAGTTTGGGGGCTTGGGAGACCAGGGAGTGACCTTTGCAACATATAAGGAAAAGCTGGGTAAAGAAATCAAGAAAATACGACTGAGAAGCACCCATCCTCCACCCCCAAGGTTGACAACTATGCATCAGCCTGGTTCTCGCTGGCTCGTGAGATGCAGTGTAGTCCTAATCCAACTGCTGGCTTGTGAAGTTAACTCTACTGGTCGACCAGCCTAAAGTCTTTCCATGTGGGGATCTGTGAGCTAGCCACTCCATTATATCCACCAACAGAGATTCCACTATGGTTCTGGGTATCCATCTTCCACTCTCCCACACACAAGGCTGGCAGCTCTGGGCATGCCTGAATTTGGGAGAGATTGTGAGGCCCTACCCTCAGGAAAGGGGGGGGGGGGGGGATGCTGAACAGTCCTTATCTAACAGTGGATGGTGAAGGTGACCTTCTGTGTCCCACAGCCTTGAATCTTCCCAATACAGGAGTCCAAGGCTCTTATGGCTCTACTATTTCCATGACCAAAGAAGCAGTGGCATGAAAGGGAGTGCCACCATGACTTGTGGCTCCCATCCACCAACCCTGACATCGACAGCTTCCAGCTAACCTGGACCCTGCTCAGTGGCCTAATGCAGTCTGGAAGAGATGGGGTTATAGGGAAATAGGTTGCCTAACAGTGCCATTTACTGGAAAGGCTGAGAAAATGAGATCTGGGAAGCTGCTTTCCTGCCTACCTCCTAAGACCCTTTGAAATGGGTCTGCACCCTGTGTGAAACCATGGCCCTAGTTTGTCTAGAAAATATTGACAACCACATGCCAAAGGACACCTTCAACATGAACCCAAGCAATATCATAACCTTAGACAAGAGAGGTGTACCAATTTAAAAGTATTGTGTACCCCAGAAAAGTCATGCTTTAATCCTGATCCTATCTTGTAGAAGCAGCCATTTCTTTAATTCTCATTCAATATTGCAGGATAGGATCTTTTTTATTATTTCCATGGAGATGTGGCCCACCCAATTGTGGGTGGTAATTTTTGATTAGATGGTTTCCATGGAGATGTGTCTTCACCCATTCAAGATGGGGTTGCTTACAGGAGCCCTTTGAGAGGAAACCATCTTGGAAAGTCTTCAGAGCCCAGAAAGACAACAGAGTTCACACAGACTATTAGAGATGAAGAAAGAAAAGGCTCTGGGGAAGCTGTAGAAGAAGCCTGGTGAGAAAGTCAGCAGATGTTACCCTGTGCCTTCCCAGCTGAGAGAGAAACCCTAAACATCCTTGGCCTTCTTGAGCCAAGGTACCTTTCCCTTGATGCCTTAGTTTGGGCATTTTTATTGCCTTGTCTTAATTTGGACATTTTCACAGCTTTAGAACTGTAAACTTGCAACTTTATAGATTCCTTTTTAAAAGGGGGGTTCCAGGGGGTGGAAGGTAGTTTGGTGGTAGAATTCTCACCTGCCATGCAGGAGACCTGGGTTCGATTCCTGGTCCATGCACTTCCTCAAAGAACAAACAAACAAACAAAACAAACAAAAATTCAACAAGTGGTGCTGCAATAATGGGATACTCACATGGAAAAATAATGGTATGTGACCCTGCCATACACCTTAGAAAAAAAAAGTGATTCTATTTCTAGTATATGACATTATAGCAGCTTACAAACTAATACAGACTTTGGTACCAGAGAAGTGGGGTGCTGCTGCAGTCTGAAAATATCAAACATGTTGGAACAGTTTTTTAAGTGGATAAGGGGAAGATTCCGGAGGAGCCATGAGGCTCTTGTTAGAGAAGACCTAGAAGGCACTGAAGAGACCATTGGTAGCAATGTGGACTCTAAAGATACCTCTAATGAAGCTTTATACAGAAATGATGAGCATGTCTTTGGGAACTGGGAGGAAGGTATTCTTCATGGATGAAAGGCAGAATTTGAGATTAATGAACTTGGATATTTAACAGAAGCAATTTCCTCATTAAATGTGGAAAATGTAGACTGACTGCTCCTTGCAGCTTAATGTAAGTGGAAAGAGACAAGTTGAGAACTGAATTACTGAGTACAAAGAAAACAGAAATTGATGGTATGGAAAAGTCTGGGTTTCCAGAAAGTGAGACCCCAGTGAATAGAGCCCCTCGTGAGGATTTAACCAAACATGGAACCAGTCAGTCATTTCAGAAAACCAGCAAGGGTGTTGTGGGATTTTTTTTTTTTTTTTTTAAAGGAAAGACAGAGAGAAGGAAGGAAGGATAGAAGGAAGGAAGGAAGGAAGAAAGGGAAACATTTTTAAACATTTTCTTGTTTTATTGTATTCTGTTTCTCCGTTTTTTGTTACATGGGCTGGGGCCGGGAATCGAACCGAGGTCCTCCGGCATAGCAGGCAAGCACTTTGCCCGCTGAGCCACCGCGGCCCGCCCGTGTTGTGGGATTTTATAAATGGAACCACTGCCAGGCTGGACTAAAAGGGACAGAAAGGGGACAAATTGAAGGAAAAAATGGCTTCAGAGGCAGAACCCTGGGAGCTAAGTTCTGAACCCAGGAAATCTCAGACCAGGAGAGTGGACCCACCCAAACATGTGGACAAGGTGAATTTGCCCTGGAAGCAGAGGGTGGGCTTTCCACTTCATTGCTCAGAAAGAGTTGTGCCGCACCAGGCATTACAAAGGGTAAAAAAAATCCCCTTGTGGAACAGGGGATTGGGAGGAGCCCAGACGCCACCCTGTTGTTCTGGAGAGGCTGAGAGTATACCCCAGAGATGGGCAGAGATCTCAGGAGCCCCAATGCTTGAAGAGGATGGAGCTGAGAAAAAGGTGGTCTCCTCAATGTTCCACAAGATTGCAACCACCCCGCTGTTTGGAGAGAGCAAAGTCACTTCAAAGGTCCTTGGAAAGGGTGGGACTGCCACTTTCTAAAGCTCCAAGGGTAAATGATTCTCAGACTTTGAAATCCAATGGAGTTTGCCCTGCAGGTTTTCAAAACTGTTTGGGTCTGGTGACGTCTGTGTTCCTTCTAATTTCTCCCTCTGGAAATAAGAATATCTAGCCTACGACTGTTCTTCCTTTGTATATTGGCAATAGATAGCTTATTCAGAGTTTCACACATCCAGAGCCAGAAGAAAATTTTTGCCTTCAAACAGATCATACCCATATAGACTTTGATGAAACTTTGTACTGGTTTTAATTTTTCATTGTATTTGTATTGTTATTAAAATGGTTTAAGATTTTGTGATAGTGTGATGCAGTGAATGTATTTTATATATGGAAAAAACATGTCTTTTTTGGGGGAGTCCAGAGAGTGGAATGTTCCAGTTCGAAAGTATTATATACCCAAAAAAAAGCCATGTTTCAATCCTGATCCAATCTTGTGGAGGCAGCTGTTTCTTTTAATACTGATTCGACACTGAAGGATGGAAACTTTTGATTAAATTATCTCCACAGACATATGGCACACACATTGTGGGTGTGCCCTTTTGATTAGATGGAGCTATGATTTCACCCATTCAGAGAGGGTCTTGATTAGTTTACTGGATTCCTTTCAAAGAAGAAACATTTGGGAGATAGCTCAGCACCAACAGAGAAAGAGCCAATGGAAGCTACAGAGCAGAGCTGGAAAGCAAAGAACAGAAGGAGGTGGTTGGAGGCCAGCAGAATCGCCGTGAGATATTAAACAAGCCAGAACGTGGAGAGAGCCAAGGGAGGCAAAGAGATGAAAGCCAGCTGCAGAGAAGGAAAGAAATAACAAAGATTAGAGCAGAAATAAATGATACAGAAAACAATAGAGAGAATCAATAAAACCAAAATTTGGTTCTTTGAGAAGATCGGTAAGATCAACAAACCCTTAGCTAGACTGCCAAAGTAAAAAAAAGAGAAGATACAAATACATAAAATCAGAAATGAGAGGTGGATAATTACCATAGACCCTGAAGAAGTAAAAAAGATCTTAAGAGGATACTATAAACAACTGTATGCCAAAAAATAGCCAATTTAAATGAAAAGGGCACTTTCTTAGAAACATAAGAACAATCCACATTGACTTGAGAAGAAATAGAAGAACTCAACAAACCAGAAACAAATAGAGATTAAATCTGTCATCAAAAACCTCCAAACAAAGAAAAGCCCACATGGCTTCACAGGGAAATTTTACCACACATTCCAAGAAGATTTAATAACATATCTGCTCAGACTCTTCGAAAAAATTGAAGAAGAGGGAACACTACTTAACTCATTCTATGAAGACAAAATCACCCTAACACCAAAGCCTGATAAAAATACTATGAGAAACAAAAACTATAGAAAAAGTTCCCTAAGGAATATAGATGCAAAAACCCTCAAAAAAAAAATACTTGCAAATCAAATCCAACAGCACATTGAAAGAATTGTATACGATGATCAAATGAGTTTTATCCCACATATGCAAGGGTAATCCAACTCAAGAAAATCAATTAATGTAACATACCACATTAACAAATCAAAAGGGGAAAACACATGATCATCTTGACTGATGCAGAAAAGGCATTAGGAAAAATTCAGAATCCTTTCTTGATTAAAAACTCTCCAAAAGGTAGGAATTGAAGGGAACTTCCTCAATATAATAACAGGAATCTACGAAAACCTGCAGCTACCATTGTAATCAATGGTGAGAGACTGAAAACTTTCCCTCTAATATAGGGAACAAGAAAAAGATGCCCAATGTCACCACTGTTATTGAACACTGTACTGAAGGTTGTAGCTAGAGCCATTAGGCAAGAAAAACAAATAAAAGGCATCCAAACGGAAGGGAAGAAGTAAATTTTCACTATTTGCAGATGACATGATCACATATGTAGAAAATCCCCCAGAAAATTATTTGGAAGAGAAGCATCCTCTCTAATAGCCAACAATATCTTGGAAAAGAAGAATGAAGTGGGAGAACTCATGCTTCTGACTTTAAAGCATATTATAAAACTACAGTGATCAAAACTGCATGGTACTCCAAAAAGATAGATATCTTAGTCAATGAAATTGAATTAAAAGCTCAGAAATAGACCCTCAGATCTATAGTAAATTGACTTTTTTTCAACTTTTTTTATTGTGTAATATATATATACAAAGCAAAGAAAGAAAAAAGTAATAGTTTTTAAAGCTCTCTTCAACAAGTTGTTACAGGACAGATCTCAGAATTTGTCATCGGTTAACATGTTATTGTCTCAGAGTTTTCCTTCTAGCTGCTCCAGAACACCAGAGGCCAGAAGGAATAAATATTTTTTTATCATCACAATCAATTTTTTTTCTTTTTTGTGAAAAATAACATAGATACAAAAAAGTATTAAATTTCAAAGCACAGTGCAACAATTAGTTGTAGAACAGATTTCAGAGTTTGATATGGGTTACAATTCCACAATATTAGGTTTTACTTCTAACTGCTCTAAGATACTGGAGACTAAAAGAAATATCAATATAATGACTTAGATAAATGTGACCTCCTCAAACCTGAATACTTCCATGCTTCAAAGGGTGAAAAGGCAGCCAACTCAATAGGAGAAAATATTTGGAAGTCACACATCTGATAAGGGTTTGGTATCCAGGATATATAAAGAAATTCTACAACTCGACAATAGAAAGACAAACAGCCCAATTAAAAAACAGGCAAAAGACATGAATAGATAGCTCTCCAAAGAGGAAATACCAATGGCTAAAGAACACATGAATGATGCTCATCGTCTCTAGAGAAAGTCAAATCAAAACCACAATGAGATATTATCTCACACCAACTACGATGACCACTATTAAACAAACAGGAAACTATAAATGTTGGATAGAATGTGGAAAAATAGGTACACATATTCACTGCTGGTGAGATTGTAAAACAGTACAGCCACTGTGGAAGACAGTTTGTCAGTTCCTCAGAAAATTAAATCCAGAGTTTCCTTACAACTCAACAATCCTATTACTTGGTATATACCCAGAAGATCTGAAAGCAGGGATGCAAACAGACATTTGCATACCAATGTTCTTAGTGGTAGTATGCACAATTGCCAAAAGATGAAAAAGTATCTATCAAAAGACAAATGAATAAACAAAATGTGGTATCACATACAATGAGCTATTACTCAGCAGTAAGAAGAAATGGAGTTCTGAAGCACAAAACAACATGGATGAACCCTGAGGACATTATGCTGAGTTAAATAAGGAAGACACAAAAAGACAAGTATTGTATGATTTCACGAGCAAGAGGTAATTATAATATGTAAGTTCACAGTCATAAAATCTAGAATAGGTTATCAGGAGATAGAATGAGGTTAGAGAATGTGGGGTGGTTGCTTCATATGTGCAGAATGTTTAACTAGGTTGAACTTAAATAACTGGAAATGAATAGAGGTGGTGGCAGCACATTATGAGTAGAAGGAAGAGTGCTGAATTATATGTGAATGTGTTGTAAGGGGTTATTTAGAGTCATATATGTCATTAGAAAGAAAGCTAGAGGTTAAAATACGGAATGTATAACACAGTGAACTTTGTGGCAGATGATGTCTGTGATTCCTACCACAAATATAAAGAATATCTTTCATAAACCAGGACAAATGTAATGACACTTTTACAAAGAGTTAATAAGAATGATATGTGAGGGGAAATGTACTTATTGCAAACTATGCACTATAGTTAACAATAGTATCATAACATTCTTTCAACCCAGTAAGAAATGTACCACACACAGTTGGGGACAAAGGGTATGGGATGTTTTGGGTTCTTTTTTATGTACATTTTTAAAATTTTTATTTTTAGAGTAATGAAAACATTCTGAAATTTATTGTGGTGGTGATTGCACAACTATGTGATGATACCATGAACCATTAATTGTAAAGTTTGGTGAATTATATAGTATGCGAATATATCTCAAAAAATTGCATTAAAAACAAAAATAAACCAAAACAAACAAACAAAAGAATGTCTGCTCAATGAAAGAAGCCATTTCTTTGCAATGTAATCAAGGAAGATACTGTCCCTATTTCCCAGATTTCCGGGAAAAGGTTAGCATAACTTCCAAGGGTTTCCTGGTCCCCAAAACACATCTCTGAAATATCTTGAATGTGTTGTAATATGATTAAAGTATATTGTGTCTGCTTAGCCACATAAAAAGGGAGAGCTCTGTTTATCTCTGCCCATGCTGGATCACTTTCTGTGTTAATGCTTATTCAGAATAAAACTGGTTTTCTTTCTCTTCTAAATAAAATTAAGAACTTTTGTGTATCAGAAGACTTTGTCACAAAAGTGAAAAGACAACCTCCTCTATGGGAGAAAAAATTTGGAAACATATCTGATAAAGGTTTGTGATCCAGAATATATAAAGGAATTCTACAACTCAACAAGAAAAAAACAAACAATTCAGTTAAAAAATGGGCAAAAAATCTTGACTAAACATTTCCCCACAGAGAATATACAAACAGCTAAAAACACATGAAAAGATGGTCAATATCATAAGCTAATAGGTAATGTAAATCAAAACCTGTATGAAATACCATTTTACACACAATAATATGGCTGCTTTATATAAAATGGAAAATAACAAGTGTCAGAGAGGATGTGGAGAAATAGGAACTTTCATTCATTGCTGGTGGCAATGTAAAATGGTGTAGCAACTCTGGAAGACAGTTTTGTGGTTCCTCAGAATGCTACTTATAGAACAACCATATGACATGGCAGTCCCATTGCTAGGTATACACCTAAAAAAATTGAAAGCAAGGATTCTAACGGGTATTAGCACACCAATGTTCATAGTGGAATTATTCACAATTGCCCAAAGATGGAAGCAATCCAAGGGTTTACTGAGCACTGAATGGATAGATAAGATGTGGTATATGTATATAAATGTGTGTATATATATATATATATACACGATGGAATATTATTTAGCTGTAAAAAGGAATGAAGTCCTAATACATGCAACAATGTGAATGAACCTTGAAGACATCATACTGTGTGAACTTAGTCAGACACAAAGGACAGACAACGGTATGATCTCACTGATTTGAAATCATTGCAATAAGCAAACTCATAGAACTGGATACTAAAGTAAAGTTTATCAGGGGAGGTGGGTATTTCAGACACAATTATTGCAGTTATATAGTGCTACTAATTTCTCCTTTCCTTTATTATATGTTCCTTCTTAAAATCTGGTTATATGCTACTAAAACTGTAAATTATCAGAGAATTTCTTGTGTAGATAGAGCACAATGTTCAGCATTACAGTATTTTTTTCAGGTGTGGTTAAAATATAGAACTTCATTTTTTCAAACTTATCTTCTTTTGGAAATTCTGGTCTGGGAAATAGACTTTTAGGCTTTGAAAACATTTTGAAATCTTCTTTCAAATATAAGATATATGTCTTTTCTGATATGTCTTTGTTTTTTTGTGTTGCTCTTGTCCCAATGTTCCAGTCCCTGCAATTTCATCAGCCAGGAAGATTATTTTCTTGTAGATCTGAAGTGTATACAGAGTAAGAGTTCCCCTTTTTGCTTCTTTGAAGTGGTCATTCAGTCCCCTCCGAACCTAATTACATGCTAAGTCCTATGTCATGATCCATTATCAGCACAGAACACTCAGTATGTCACTTGGATGTGTGCAGTGTATTATAATAATGAAATATGGCAGGCTCCCAATTTGAGTCCCAGAAATGGCATATATATACATACATATATATACATGTATATATACACCATTTTAGTATCTCTATTGTAAGTCTTAACATTGGAAAGATTGCAATACTAACAGTAAATAAGAGGGAGAGATAAGAGGTATAGGATGAATGGGGTTTTTCTTTTTATTTCTGTTTTTTTGAGTAAAGCAAATGCTCTAAAAATGATCATGGTAATGGACTACACAAATTATATAGGGAGATTGTGAACCATTCTCAGTATACCTTGGATGGGTGGATGATGTGTAGACATATCTCAATAAAAATATATAAAAATTTAGGGTAGGCCACGGTGGCTCAGCAAGCAAGAATGCTTTCCTGCCATGCCAGAGGACCTGGGTTCGATTTCTGGTGCCAGCCCATGTTAAAAAAAAAAAGATATATATATATATAAATTTAAAGAAAACTCCTCTGAGAGTGTTACACTTTGAGAGCTAGGTCAGATTATACGTTGTTGCAACATGTGGTGTCTTTGAATCATTCAACAAATATTTAATGAATGCTACTATGAAACAGCCATCATTCAAGGTACTGGTATCTCAACAATAAATAAAATAAAATGCATCCCTATCCACAGAAAGCTTACATTTTCAGGCCCTGCTCCATTCAAGATGGCAGCATAAGATGCTTCAGGGCTCTGTCACCCCCAAGAGCTTTCAATAACAAGCAAGAACTGGCAGAAACATCTTTCTACAGTAACAGGGCAGATACTGAATCAAGAAAAAGGGTACTTAAAAACAACAAAATCTCCTGGTGCCCTCATCAGCTCATTGTGAGTCCCAGTGGTCAAGAAGGGAAAGTTTATGTTGTATATGTGTTCCTACAATTTAAAATAAAAAGACCAATTAAAGAGAGTATAACAAGTAAATGCAATTCACAATCATGGATGGAATCAAGCATGGGAGGAGAAAAGGCTCAAATGGACATTACTGGGACATTTGAAAAAACTGGTATATAGACTGCAAATTTTACATCAATGTTAAATTTCTTCAACTTGATAATTACAATCAAGCAGGTTACATACGTTAATATCCTACTTCTTAGGAAATGTACATGGCACTATCAAGTGTTCAAGGAGAATGATACATATAACTTCAACAAGAATGATATATATAGACAATGCCATTGTCTCCTTATTTAAAAGAAAGAGTTTTTTTTATCTTACATTTTTGCAAATAGAAAAAGACAATAAGTAGATAGATTATCAGTGTTTCTGATTAGGGATAATAAGTGCTATGAAAGATATGAAGCAAAAGGTGGAATATGAAGTATTGGGATATTACAGATCAAGAAATATAAAGGGTGTCTCCAAAGGTTTTGGCCAAAGCAAACAGAGTGGCTCATTCTGGATTTTTGTATGTGGGATGGAGGAGAGGAGATCACTAGGTTTTGGAAATGCCATTATACAAGTTGGAGATGCCAATTAAACATCCAACAGAAAATATTTAGGAAGTCAGTTGGATACATGAGTCTGGGAATAGAAAGGGAAATAAGCTGTAGACGTAAACTTTGGATTCATTAGCTTGTAGATGGTTAGTACAGCTTGAGACTTGATGAGATCATGAGAATATAGAAAGAAATAAAGAAGTTAAAGGACTATTCCTGGGGTACTGACATGAAGAGGTCAGGAAGAGGAAGACAAATCAATAAAGGGGATAGTAAAATAATGGCCAGAGAGGTAAGAATGAAAACAAGGGGTGTGATAATGTTGAAACCAAAAAAGAAACTATTTGAGAGAAAGAATTGATCAACAAACGTAACAGATAGGTTAGGGACAGTGAAGTCTGAGAACTGGCCATTGGATTTAACAACATGGAAGTTGAGTTCAGATGAGAATAGGCGGTTTCAAGAAAAATAGGTGGTTTCTTGAAGAGACTAGAAATCAGAAAGCACATCATTTAAAAATAAATTGTCTTCTATTACTAAATCATTTTCTATTACTAAATTGTTTTCTATCACTAAAAAGAGAGGTAAATGGAGCTGTCACTCCAAAGAGTAAGAAGAAAGTGGTAAGACAATGCTTTTGTTTGCCTTGTTCTCATTTGTTTTTAAGATGAGACATATTTGATAAGATCATATGTTTGCTAATGGGAAAGTGCTTAGAGAGATAGAGCAAATATTGCAAAGAGGGGAGGTTGGATTGTTTGGTGAGAGAGAAGGTGACACAATTAGGGGAGGTAGACACTAGAATTTCTCCATAGGAACAGAAGGTCAAATAAGTACAAACTGATAAAGATCAATGTGAGGGCATAGTGAAGGAACTGGTTCCGATTACTTCAATTTTCTCCATGAAATTGTTGTCTAAGAGTAAGGATAGAGATGAAATGGTTGTCACTTTAAAGCAGAGAAGCTATAAAAGTGGGAGAGTGAATGGACTAAGGAAATAAAGTAGGATTGCCTGACAATAGTAAAGTCCAATTTGAGTTGAGTGGTCATGAATTGAAAGGAAGACCAGTCAAACCAATTCCATCTCTTTCTCCTACAGGTTGGTAGAAAGTTGGATTTAACTGGAATTGTGGCTTTCCTAAGTAATTAAGACCAAGAAATAGAGAGATTAAAGAGTTAAGTATGTATGTAAAGAAATGACTAAATTGAAGGACTACAAAATTTAAGGAAGAACAATTTGGGTGGAAAAGAACATGGGACAAAGAAAAAACAGTAAGATCATTAGTTTAAAGATCCTGATAGGATCAAAGATATATTTGAACTGGGGTCTAGAGGTGTGAGCTGGAAAAACAGGAGGTGCTTGTCATAGGTGTGGTGTGTGACACTGACAAGGTCTAGGGAGTGACCATACGATGGAGAAGCTGATGCACGGTGGGGGACAAAGTCAGTGGAAGCAAGGGGGCCAAGGAATGAGAGCCTAGAGTTTTGGCAGGAACAAACCTAGGGGTATTTAACCACCACAAATAGTGGCAGGACTGGAGAGAGAGAAAGTAAGCCAAAGTTAAAATATTCAAGAAATAAGAAGCTTTAAAGTAGGGACAGGGTGCAAGTGGGGGGTATGTATTTCATTTTAAATGGGGA
Organism: Tamandua tetradactyla; assembly: GCF_023851605.1. Taxonomy (NCBI): domain Eukaryota; kingdom Metazoa; phylum Chordata; class Mammalia; order Pilosa; family Myrmecophagidae; genus Tamandua; species Tamandua tetradactyla. The sequence goes on along the minus strand of NC_135347.1, from coordinate 6,691,904 downwards.
TAATTATTTTTTTTCTAATGCCCATCTTCTCAGCAGACAATAGGAATGAGCATGCTGGATTGCAAATCGTTATTTTTTCAAAAAAATTTCCTGGAAATATTTTAAGAAAATACTTTGAAATGTTAATTATTTCTTTAGAGAAAAGGTTGTAAACGATTTGACTTTCCTTCTTTGTTTCTTTATGCATTTTCTTGATTCACCACAAATGAGAATGAAATACTTTTCTGATCAGAAAATAATAGGTTAGAAAGGAAGGAAGAAAATAATCAAAAGCTTTTATGTGCTAATATTAAAAAATATGTCATTGTAGCTGAATTAAGTCACCTTGTGATCACAAACTTGGTAAATTATTACTTCTTTGTTGCTAAAAAATTATTGAATATCAATTTCTATTCATAAATACAGTAATTATTCTTTTTCTATGATTTGAGAGGAAATTAAACTCAGCATACTTTGAGGTTGTGGCTTTGGCATGATATTATTTCCCTGAAACTCTTGTTTAAAATGCTTTTGTTTCAGCCAAACTGAGAAAATGATTTTCTGAGAATCAATTGGTCAAGCCTTTTGAGAACTTTGGGAACCATATATTATTTAAATTTCCAGGAAACTTTAATAAGCTTAATTTCTATGAATCCAAGACATTGGAGTCCAGCTGTCCTGGCCTACATTTCTGGCCTTTGAAGTTAAACCTCAAGCCATGCTAACTACTGCTTCTGAGAGGCAGTCTTCCAGTCTGACTTTCTAAAACCATTATCCTTTAACTTTTGTTTAGTAAGTTTCTTTAAGCTAGTTACCTGTTATTTATCTTACAGTTGTGGGCCATAACCAAAAGTTAGAAAAGTAAATGCCACAGGGCATTTTTAAGTTATTTTGAAACTGATAAACATTCTTAAGAAGCATCCTCTTAAAGAATTGACATAACAATAGTCATTTCCATCTGTTTTCTCTTATGTCAGACATTCCCCACCAAAATTAATTAAATGATTATATGAACTCTGAGTGCCAAATATTCTTTAGGGTCCTAATGAGAAAGTAATTTTTTTAATGCATCAAACTTTTAATCTGTCCATGTAATACCAGCAAGCTTTCATAAATAAGACTTCCAAATTAGCAAGTAACTCAGCCCTATCAGAATGTGTTCCAAAATAAATTAACCCTATCACTGCCTCTTCTCCTAGCAAAGTAATCTTTTTAGAATGCTTTGTAGCTTATTTTTTTAATTTGCTAGTAATTTAAATTAACTTGCTAGTAAATAACTATAGGTATTTAGGTTATCTAGAAAAATCTTTACTCTCCTGTGACTTAAAAAATGGCTATTTGGCATAATCTTCTTAAATTAATTGAAACTTGAAATGATACATTGTACCCTAGAGATCCTTCAAATGCATACTGCATGCTCATGATTTTCATATCATAAATACAAAGCTTAATAATAATTATGCAAAAATTGCAATTAATTGTAAAGCCCATCTTAAGCCATAATTATATATAATAAGCAAGCATCAGCTTTTTCTTTGCAGTGGGAAGATAGATGCTGTAGATTATAAAACAACAAAGCCATGAAATTTCAGAGCCTTCAGCACCACTCTTCTCTTTGCTAGAGGTTAAGACTTGAATCATCTTGGAAACAGTTGATGATTTGTCTGGAAAAATGAACGTAAATGTGAAAGAAATTGTCTGGAATGTGAGCATATCTGCAACTGTCTGAAACATACGCTTTGTGGAAACATTTCATGTACTGCTTTTTTCCTCCCTATCTCTATACACTATTGCTTATTTGCAGGGAGCTGTGTGTATTTGTTCTTGATCAAGACGTTACTGACAGGGAATAAGGAGCAATGACACAAAAGAGTGCAGGAAAGACCTATCAGTCTGATCTTCTATGTACGTATGTGTGGTTCTGCACTGGTGAAACTCTGTACATGCTCTTCTTAAACTTCAGGGAAAGTTTTGATGCCAGATTGTCACATTAGAGGCGTAAGACCAGACCACATCCTGTAAGTGGATTAGTTCAAACGTAAGGGGAATATATAGTCTGACTGCTTATAATTCAGAAACAAAATTGAAAGTGTGAATGTAAGCCTCACATTGGAAGTACCAAAGAAACCATTCTCTCTCGTACGAACCTGGGGGCAGTTTTGAATAGAGGTAGTGTCTTAGTTTTTCCTGAACTGCTATCACAAATACCAAACAGTGGGTGGGCTTAAGCAACGGGAAGGTAAGGGCTTATGGTTTTGAGGTAAGAGAAGTCCAAAATCAAGACAAAGGCAAGGAGATGCTTTTTCCCCAAAGCCTCTAATATTCTGGTTGCATTATTTGGGGTTCCTTGGCTTGTATCCTTGCCTCACATTACATGGTGATGCCCTCTCCTTTCTCTTCGGTGTTCCATTGACTTCCAGCTTCTGGCTTCTCTCTGTGGCTTTCTCTAAATAAGTCTGAATTTCCTCTGCTTATAAAGAACTCCAGGAATCTGGATTAAGAGCCGACTTCATCCAGTTGGGCCATACCTTAAAAATCACATTTTCAAGAGGTCCTATTTACGATGAGTACACACCCACAGGAATGCAGATGATGATTAGGGACATAAATTGGGGTACATATTTCATGCTACCAGAGTTGATCAAAACAATTCTGAGAATTAAACTTGTCCTTCCCATGTGGCATCAGGCTAGCTGATGCTGAGAAACACCCTGGAAAGAAATCTGAGATTGATTGGAGCTGGGTATCTGCATGTAGACACAGTCAGCAGCTACCACAGTTTATTGGTCCCAGACATCTCTTCCATTATCCCCAAGCTTAGTATTCTGATTTAAAGCCTTGTCTTCACTTTCACTGTGAGTAAATGAGGGAAAGTGTGAATCATCTTGGGAGGAAGATGTTACTTATGAGAAAGAGAAATAGTAGGTTGAAAGGTATTCACTGGGAATGTAGCAGGCAATCAGCTATGGAGAGAGCACTGACCATTAGGTAAAGCAGAGCTTGGTCCATTATGTGATGTCTGAGTGACATGGCCAGGCACAGTCAGGACTGAACCAGAGAGCATGCAATATTCCTGAGAAAACCTGCAGCAGTGGAGGAGGAAAACTCCAGGTTACTGGATATATTGCAATTAGATAATTATCTTGAGCATTTCTCTATTTTGTTTTGATATGCTCATTTTGAAGACTGGATTCTGCTTTCCTCAGAAAGACCTGTTTGCATGTTTGGCCCTTGGTGGGCATCTGGGAACTATGTAAGCATAGAGCACAGAAGCACAGGTTTGAAGCTTCAGTGGCAAATAAAATATAGAGGTTTGAAAAGAACATTATTACCAATCCATCCAACTCAGACCATATCCAGACTAGAAAAAACCCTAGGGAACTTGGCACCACTTTGGAATTCTAGGTTGGCATCCCAGATTAAATCATTCATTCATTCTTTAATTCAACAAATATATATTGAACCCATTCATGTGGACAGAGAACAGGGAATGAGGCAAAGTATTATCTCACAAAATTTACACAATAAAAAAAATAAAAGCTTTAAAGAAAACTAAAATGGGGAAGGGAATAGAGTGTGGAAGAGGTGGGTGGTTATGGAGACAGCATCTGGCAGGGAATCAGTGTTCTCACTAATGGCATTGGTAACAGTGGCAGCGTGAAGGACTTCGCTTGAGTGCTTTATAGACATTGACATCTGTAAGAGAGGCAGAGCAGGGTAAAGACAGGATGGCTTGTGAACACACGTAGAAAGCCCAGGAAAACTTATGAATGACTACCAGAACTCTGGAAGAGTATTAGTGCCCTGTGTTATGCACATGGAAGCTAGAGTCATTGAAATTTGAGTTATTACTGTTAATATGACTCACTTGTGAATCCTTTAAGACTTAGGAATATTCAGAGTATGGAATTAATGGCCAACTTGCAAATAGAGTAATTGAGAAGGACAACTGGAAACATGTAACTGGAGCAAAGGGCACAGATCACATCTAAAGATATGCATTTGGGAGTCAAGGAATCAATAGTTAAAATCATGATAACAGCAGAGATCTTCCAGAGAGGAAAAGTATAGCAAGGAGAGAATGGGTCAAAGCTGGAGTCCTGAGGAATGTTCACATTTAGAATCAAGGTGAAGCAATAGCAGAAAAGAACCTTATAATAATTTCAGAAGAAGCAAAATAGAGAAATAAGAAAAAGAAAAAAAAAGAGAAGTATTTAAAAATCTCAGTATTAAATTTATCTACAAAGCATCTAAATCTACAAATATATTTGATACATGCTGAGAAATTAAAAAGTTGAATTTGTTTAGAAGATATAAAAGAAATAAAAGAGGACAGCATCATTGGTGTGGTAGAGTCAGAAGTTAAATGGTACGGTGTTGTAAAAGAACTTAGAGAAACAGATTTAGATCAGGTAATGCAAACATTTGGCCAAGTAAGAGAAGTGCAAACCAGGATGATGCTAACAGAAGTGGCTAGCACAGAGCTGGTATGGTCACAGGTACTTAAAAAAAAGTAATAACTTTTTAATAAAATGTAAATAATTGATTCTTTTTATTATTTGTTTTATTAATTAATTTTAAATAAATGAATTGTGACCTTAATGTGTAAATAAAACTGAGTTTTAATGAGATTTCTTTGCATTTTTTTTCTTTTTAAAGTAGAAGTGGAAGAGCTTGTAGAAAGAGAGAATTTGAAGTTGCTAATGAGAATAATAATAATAACAATGAGGGCAAGGCATAGACAGAGATAAGTAATCAGACTGCAGAGAGTTTTCCACTTCCTTTAAAGCTACCAGAATGAATGTACTCACCTTGATGTCTCAGGGTGAAGATGAGGCTGCATTTCAGAGTTAATACACTCGATCACTTCAATCTCCTCTGATGGGAGGCAAAGTCACAAGAAGAAATTGTGGGGCCTAAAGTGTAAACAGATCTGAAAAGAGGTGTGGAAATGACCCAATCTTTTTGAAACTTGACTAGAAAACCTGAGCCTTTCCAAGGAAGGGTCAAATCTATTTGAAGTTCTATCCTATGTTTCCTTCCCAAACTCCCACACCAAAGATGTTGCTGAAAGACAGAAGACCCAAACGCAAGGAGAGGAGGTGAGTGTGCAATGTTACATGAAACAGTTCTTGAGCTGGAAAAGAAGTCTATCTAGGGTGGCTGGGCAGGTACAGGTGCAAATTTTGCCTGTTGATGACTTTCTGGTATAGCTCTCAGATGAGTTTCTTAATAGCAGGTGTTCAGGGTATTTGTCAGTCTTTGTTGGCCTTTTACAGCATGCTAAAATTGTCCTGCATAAGCCTAGATGAGACTATTAAAATATTATTTGACTACTGAAAAATTATCTATATTCTTCTAACAGAAATATTCAATGTGCACATTTTAGATTTGAATACCTGAAACTACCTATTTGTGTTGTTCATTTACATTAAATGATGTACTTCTACCCCCAGATTATAGTTTTATCTATCATACCTCCACTTTGAAAAACAAGCTTTATTTTCATCTGGGACAATGCAAAATTTACTTTAACAACTTTGGAATGGGAAAGAGCTGATGAAACTCGGACATCCATGGAGCAGTTCTCCTTCAAAGGGAAGGATGGATAATCAGTTATTGCTCCCGTACCTCCAAACACATGACTGTTGAAAATGGAATTCCAAAGGAAGCAAAAAACCAAAGAGGAGAGGAAAATGAATGTTCAAAGACAGCTGTTTCTGAACACCTAGGCTAAAAGTTAAAACATATTTTTCCAAAGAAACGATGCCATAAAAAACATTTAAGGATTGTGTGGATAGCATTATTCAATACATTATTTCATAATAGGGTTTTTTTAGACCATCCTGAGACTGCAACCACAATTATGTACCATTTCTGTATGAGAAAAAGACTGGTAAATGGGGTGCTTATCAACAAGCCATTTTGTTAAAGCCCTTTTTATAATGTGGGCACAGCCTATAAAAGACTTTGGTGATCTTAGAACATGAGATAGCAGATAGTTTTCATTCTACATGCCAAATTCAATCAGTGGGAGCGTTATATTAAGAGGTAGTCTGGAATAATATTTTGTCTAGGCAGGAAAAAGTCTTGTTACTCATCATTTTTATCTCTAATGGATATGGGTTGAGAGAGATGACAACATTTCCATCTGTTCCAGAGATGAGGAGGAGAAACCAATATGAAAAAAGTATAAACAGTTAGTATATCAAGCATGAAGGGTGGGGACAGACAGAGAAGACAAATTTAAGGGTTTTGCTTCATCCTACCTCAATTAATTTATATCAATTTTTCTTAAAAGAGATGGAGTGTAAAGGAGTAGCTTACTTGTAAAAGGAATGAGAAATGGAAAGATGTGTGGCCCCAAATAGCCCTCTTCTGTATATCTCTTGACTGTTGATGATGACAAGAAAATGAAGAGGAAGAGGCCAAGAGGTGTCACAAAAGCAACCAGACAAGAAAAAAAGGGGAACAGGAATTTAATAGTCCACAAGTCAGTATGATCCTTCTAATTCATACATTCGGGAGTATATTTTAAAAAATGACCACAGGTGTCTTAAGCAAAATCAACATTTAATTGCATTTCCTTCTTTCTGATAAATATACATAACTACATTTATTTGAATATTGATTTTCAAATTACAAGCAAGTTATTTAATCACACTATGCATCAATGTAGAGGAAAAATCTTACAATTAAATAAAATGTATACAATTTAAATGGAAAATTCAGTAACTGTGCTATTGCCATGAATGTCTCAAGACTGAATTAAAGCACAACAGAAAACCCCCCTGGGTGATTGCTCCCTGAGTCTCTCACTTGCAAACAGAATTACACAGTGGGTTCCCGCACTGGTGCTTACCCACACCTATGCAAGCTTGCAAAACTTAAACAGAAACAGCTCATGCTCAGCCATTCACACCAATCCCAACAGTCTATCGGTAATACAATCCTGCCAGCACATCTTTAAGAAATTCATTTATATATGAATAACATATAAATATATATATATATTTTAAATACTATATATAAAAAGGGAATTTTCTTCTTTACTCTCCAAGACTTGAACCAACCCCCTAACTACCAGGGAATATTGCTTTTGATATTAAAATCCAAAGGAATTATGTACACACATACTTCTTTGAAGGCTATTTCCAATAATGCTGATATTTTGAAGCCCCCTTATCACTGAAGCCAAACATTTGAAGTAATACTTGATCCCTTTCTGAATTTCCAAAGTTTTCGGACTGGGCAGTATAAAACGAGGCACGTCCTCCCTAATTCAGCGCTGGCACTCAGGTAAACATACAACAGTATAATCACCTCTCATCTCTGTCTCAACCAAGATTGGTTAGATGTAAAAATTCAGAAAATTCAAGAAGTTTCCATAGCAAGAAGTTCAAATAAGACATTTTTCTTGGCAGAATCATCTTCTAATGCCCAGCTAACTCCTTTTTAAATATGCACACCACAAGATCTGATTTTCTCCACAGACTCCTTGTTCATATCAAGCAAAGGATGAAAAAAAGAGCTTCTTTGTCTCCATTCTGAATTTTCTTGGTCTGTAAATTTATTGCTAGCACAAAAATTTCATTGGAATGTCCTGGAATGGATGCTTTTTAGTCCAATTTACTATAGTTCATAAACTTTCTCCAATTTGAGACCCAAGATCTTTTGCATGGGCTTGGGAAGTTATTCTACAGTTCCGGGGGATTTGGAAAGGTAAATCAACACTGGGAACCCTCCGGGGTGCAGACGAGGGTGGGTGTCAGAGACCTGAGGACCCACTGTGGACCAACGGCTTGGTGGCAGCCCCATAGGCCTTCCTTGTCATTGCTGTTTTACAAATGGAGTCCAGATCAGAATCGGATATATTTCTTAATAAAGTAAGAAAAAAAAATAAAGAGATTTAAATCAATACATACTGGTTAAATGAGATTATCATCTTAGTGGCCATGGGAAGAGGGAGGAGTCTCGAGATGCATGCAATCCATGCATTGACTGGCAACCAGCCTTTGTAATGAATTCATGTTTGATACCATTTTATTTGGCATTTAAGTTACACCTGAACTTTGATTTCTCATCATTTTTTACATAAATTTTAGACCATATATGTTAAAATGAACTTTTGTTTCTAAGTAAAAAAAAATGAAGAAATAAATAATACGAAGAAACTCATATTGATTTTATTTTTCAAAAGTTATATTAGCAAGGAGGGAGTATTACATCTTAGGAAATGTAGATAACATCATTATTTCTCCAGCCTTTATTTCCCATCAGTGCCTTTTAAAAGATAGCTGTTTTATAAATTATTTGTTTCTGCATACTGTTCTTTTGCTATGAAGTAAAATCATTTCCCTGGGTTGCTGCCTAGTTTCTTGAAAGTTCATCATATTTTATTTATCTTTTTGAAATGATTTTGTTGTAGTCAAATAATTAATTTTACATATAAAATACTATTTCAAAAGCTCATGATAATTTGTGGATGAAGGGAAGTGAGCCATAATGTATATATTTTTCAGCAAGTCTTGCATGAGTAATCACCACCACTTTTGCATGTCGCAATGGGCATTTTGTTTTGCTAAATAATTTCAACTTAAAACGAATGAAAGAGCTCAGAAAAACCTATGATTGCAGTGGGAACTACAGTCCCAAATCAATTGAACCATACCTGTGGACTTCCGGGAAGACGGTACAATCGGGTGGGTCAAGTTCACACACACACACCCCCCCCACCCCCCCCCCACCCCCGCTCCAAAGCACAGCTAGAGAAGGGACAGAAAAAAGACCCGGAGAGTGATTCCAGGGTGTAAGTGACCTGGGAGGGTCTTCTATACCATAAAGGAAGAACCTGGTTGAAAAAGCAGAAGAATTAAGATGCAGAGAACCCAAGATGGGCAGGCTAGTGCAAACAACCTAGTGCTTACACTTCCAGAGGGAGGACCCCGTGAGGAGTGCACAGACAGGGAGAGGCAGTAAGCCAAGTCACATTTCTTGAACGTGCTCCCCTCACACAAGCCGCCCCTGCCCTGTGACATGCCACTCCCCCCCACTCCACTCCCCCTCCCCCTATCGTGTTACAAGCACCCCTGCCCCACCCCACCCTGCCACATGCCCACCCCACACCCCACCTCACGCATGTGCAAAAACCCATCCCAGCCCGACCTACCTCTCCCAGACAAGCACATTGTCTCTCCTGGCCCCTCCAGAAACACGGCTACCTGTGGCTAGCCCCTTGACCCCTATCTCTGCCTCCTTGCCCTCTGCAGGCAGTCACCTGCGCATCCGGGCTGCAGGCACTCACTTCATACTTAATCTATAACCGCATCCAGCCCACACAGTCACTTAACTCCACTCAGTCCCCCTCCCAGCTCCGCACACACACATATCAACATTCAGCCCCCCAGACATGTGCAGGTGAATGAGCCCGAGCTCACTTCTGCCACACTCCCTTAGCTCTGGGCAGGTGCTGCCCTGTGCATCCAGGCCTCACCTGCCCCCAGCCCAAACCGGCACAATCCCACTCTGCTGCCCCTGAGCTCTGCTAACGTGCACACCAGGGTCCTGCCCCCAGACCTACATACACCAGGGCCCTGTCCCCAGATTCATGCACTGGCATAGCCACACCCTCCTTGCCGGGCACCCACGTATTCATGCACGAACCTCTTCATCCTTGCACCCCATTCCCCTGGCCAGACGCATGCACCACATGGCACAAGTGCCCTTCTCCTACCCCTGGAAAGTGCTCTCAAGCACATCTGGGCCACACAGCCTTTGCCTTGCACAAGCGGACATCTGTACTCCACCCCACCACTGGACCTGCAGACCTGCCTACCCATCATCACCCACCCCTGACACATGTCCCACAACCTCTGCAACCTGTGCCCTGCCCCTACACACTCACACATCCGTATCCTGGCCCCTCTGGGCCCCTCCCACTGCACAAGGACAAACCCATGCCCCAAGCTCTCTGTGCCCCAATTTCTGTTTCTTGCACCCTACACCCTAACACCCACAATCCACACACTTCACTTGCTCACCCATATCCCTGGGCATCCACTCCAGCACCCCATCACCTCCTGCCACACCTACCCCAGTGTCCCCCATGCCACATCCTGCTCCTGTGCTCTAGGGTCTGCTTGAGCTGAAATTCACCCCCATGGCCCCTGTACCACATGTCCACAATCCATAGCCTGCACTCCACACTCATAGGCACAAGGATAGAGACCCCAATCCATGCATATATCTGCACTGAAACCCATCACTGCATTGTCGTGCCCCTCCCCACAACCTGCATCAGCTTCATATCCATCCTGCAAATACAAAGCCTTAGACTACTGAAGGAAATCAGCATTTAAAGTAACTCTATCAAGAAATTTGCCTGCTGCATAGACCACAGAAGATCACTAGCCATATGAAGATGCAGACAGATACAGTACAGTCCGATGACCAAATTAACACATCAGAAGAGACACAGACTTTGGAACCACTAACCAAAGATGTTCATATAACTTTACTAAATAAATCAGTGGGGCGGCTAATGACATAAAGGCAATCAAGAAGACACTAGAAGCACATAAAGAGCAATTTGAAAGAATACACAGAAAAATAGCAGATATCACAGAGATTAAAGATGCTGGAGACCAAATGAAAAATATACTAGAGACACACAGCAGCAGATTTGAAGAGGCAGAAGAAAGAAGAAGCAAACTAGAGCACAGGACAACTGATTTTGAACACACAAAAAGAGCACCTGACAAAAATGATGGAAAAAATTGAATTGAATCTCAGAGAAATGATGGACAAAATAAAGCACATAAATATAAGAATACAGTGTTTCCGAAGGAGAATAGAAGAGTAAAGGGATAGGAAGATTAGTGGAAGATATAATGGGGGAAAACTTCCCAAATTTTGCAAAATACATGAATATGCAAATCAAAGAAGTCCAATGAACTCCAAATAGAATAAATCCAAATAGCCCTACCTAAGACATACTAATCAGTCTGTCAAATCTTGAAGAGAAGCAGAAAATCCTGAAAGCAGCAAGAGAAAAACAATCTACTACATACAAGGGAAACCACAGAAGACTGAATTTGGACTACACAACTGGCACTATGGAGGCAAGAAGGCAGTGGTATAATATATTTAAAATCCTGAAAGAGAGAGATTTCCATCCAAGAATTCTATAACCAGCCAAATTGTTTTTCAAAACTAAGGGCATGATTAAAAATTTCACAGACAAACAAAGGCTAATATGTCAACAAGAGACCAGCTCTATAAGAAATACTAAAGGGAAATTGTGCTGGCTAAAAAAAAAAATGAGAGGGGAAGTTTGGGGGGCAGCACAGAACTGAAGAATACCAGTAAGCATTACCTAAAGGATAAAGACAGAAAGTGGGAAAAGAATATATAGATCTGACAAATAAATTCCAAAAGATAAGATGATGGATTCAAGAAATGCCTTTACAGTAGTAACTTTGAATGTTAACAGACTATACCTACCAATTAATAGATACAGATTGGCAGAATGGATTAAGAAATATAATCCATCTATATGCTGCTTACAAGAAACTAATCTTAGATACAAGGATACAAATAGATTGAAAGTGAAAGGATGGAAAAAGATGTTCCATGCAAGCTGTAACCAAAAGAAAGCAGGAGTCGCTATGCCATATCAGACAAAGTAGACTTTAAATGCAAAGACATCATAAGAGACAAAGAAGGACCCTATAAAGTAAAAGGGACAATTAACCAAGAAAAAATAACAATCATAAATGTCTATACTCCCAATCAAAGAACTCCAAAATACATGAGACAGATATTGGCAAAACTGAAGGGAGTAATAGATGTTTCAACAATAATAGTAGGAGACTTCAGGAAATCGGTGGATTTCCTCTATAGAAAGAACAACCAGACAGAGGATCAACAAGGAAATAGAGCGCTTAAACAATTTGATAAATGAAATAGACCTAATATATATATATATATATAGGTCGTTACACCCCAAGATAACAGGATATACATATACAATGTTCTCATGGAACATTCCCAGGACAGATCATATGCTGGAGCACAAAACAGGTCTTTATAAATTTAAAAACATTGAAATCATTCAAAGCACTTTCTCTGATCACAGTGGAGTAAAGTGGAGGATCAATAACCACCAAAGAACAAGAACTTCCACAATATATGGAAATTAAATAACACACTATTAAACAATGAGTGAGTCAAAGAAAAAAATGCCAGGGAAATCAGTAGCTGTCTGAAGATGAATGAAAATGAGAATACAACATATCAGATTTTATGAAAAGTTGTAAAGGCTGGGCTGAGAGGGAAATTTATTGCCTTAACTGCTTATATTAAAAAAGAAGAAAGGCAAAAATTGAGAACTTAACTGCTCACCTGGAGGAACTTGAGAAATGACAGCAAACTAACCCCAAAGCAAATAGAAAAAAAGAAACAACAAAGATTAAAGCAGAGTTAAATGAATGGGAAAACAAAAAACAGTAGAAAGAATCATTAAAACTAAAAGTTGGCTCTTTGAGAAAATCAATAAAATCATTGGGCCATTAGCAAGGCTGACAAGGAAAAAAAGAGAGAGGATGCAAATAAACCAAATCAGAAATGAGAGGGGAGTCATTACTACAGACCTTGAAGAAATAAAAAAAAAAAGCATAAGAAGATACTCTGAACAACTGTATGCCAACAAACTAAACAACTTACATGAAATGGACGAATTCCTGGAAACACACAAACAAGCTACACTGACTCAGGAAGAGATAGAGGATCTCAACAAACCAATCACATGTAAAGAGATTTAATCAGTCATCAAAAATCTTCGTACAAAGAAAAACCCAGAGCCAGATGGCTTCACAGGGGAATTTTAGCAAACATTCCGAAAGAGCTAACACCAATACTGGTCAGACATTTCAAAAAATTGAGGAAAAAGGAACTCTATCTAACTCATTTTATGAAGCTAACATCACTTTAATACCAAAGCTGGGTAAAGATGCTACAAGAAAGGAAAACTACAGACCCATCTCTTAATGAGCATAGATGCAAAAATTCTCAACAAAATGTTAACAAATGGAATCCAACAGCACATTAAAAGAATTGTACAGCACGACCAAGTGGGGTTTATACCAGAAATGCAAGGATGGTTCAACACAAGAAAAATCAATTAATGTAACACAGCACATTAACAAATCAAAAAGGAAAAATCGTATGATCATATTGATTGATGCTAAAAAAACATTTGACAAAATTCAACATCCTTTTCTGATAAAAACACTTCAAAAAGTAGGAATCAAATGTAACTTCCTCAACATGGCAAAAGGCATAAATGAAAAACCCATAGCCAGCATTGTACTCAAGGGTGAAAGGCTGAAAGCTTTTCCCCTAAAATTAGGAATGAAATAAGGATGCCCTATGTCACTGCTATTATTCAACATTTTACTAGAAGTTCTAGCGAGAGCAATCAAGCAGTAAATATAAACAAAAGGCATCCAAATTGGAAAGGAAGAAGTAAAACTTTCATTATTTGCATATTACATGATACTCTACTAGGAAAATTCTGAGAAATCTACAACAAAGTTACTTGAGCTAATAAACAAATTCCACAAGGTGGCAGGTTATAAAATTAATGTGCAAAAATCAGTAATGTTTCTATAGACAAGCAATGACCTAACTGAGGAGTCAATGAAGGAAAAAATTCCATTCAAAATAGCAACTAAAAGAATCAAGTATCTAAGAATGAACTTAGCTAGGGATGTAAAGGACTTGTACACAGAGAGCTACAAAACATTCTTTAAAAGAATCAAAGAAGATCTAAATAGGTAGAAAGATCTATTCCTGTCCCTGCTCATGGACAGGAAGGTTAAATATAGTTAAGATGTCAATTCTACCCAAATTGATCTACAGATTCAATGCGGTACCAGTCAAAATCCCAACACTTTGAAGACTTGGAAAAGCTAGTTACCAAATTCATCTGGAAGAGAAAGAGACCCTGAATAGCTAAAAGCATCCTAAAAAATAAGAATAAAGTGGAAGGATTAACACTTCTTGATTTTAAAACTTCTTAAAAAGCCAACAGTGGTCTAAACAACATGGTACTGGCACAAAGATAGAAGTACTGACCAATGGAATCAAATCAAGAGTGCAGAAATAGACCACCAAATCTATGGTAAATTGATCTTTCACAAGGCCCCAAATCCAATGAACTGGGACAAAATAGTCTTTTCAATAAATGGGCATGGGAGAACTGGATGTCAATACAGAAGAATGAAAGAGGACCCTTACTTTACACCCTATACAAAAAATTTACTCAAAGTGGATCAAGCACCTAAACATAAGAACCAGTACCATAAAACTCCTAGAAGAAAATGTAGGGAAACATCTTCAAGACATAGTAATAGGAGATAGCTTCCTAAACTTTACCCGAAGCACAAGCAACAAAAAGAAAAACTAGATAAATGGGAATTCCCCCAAATCAAATGCTTTTGAGTGTCAAAAGACTTTGTCAAAAAGGTGAAGAGGCAGTCAACTCAATGGGAGAAAATATTTGGAAATCACACATCGAATAAAGGTTTGATATCCTGAATACATAAAGAAATCACACAACTCAACACTCAACAACAAAAGAAAAAGCAACCCAGTTCTAAAGTGGGCTAAAGATATGAATAGATATTTTTCTGAAGAGCAAATACAGATGGCTAAAAAGCACAGGAAGAGGGTTGGCCACAGTGGCTTAGCAGGCAACGTTCTCGCTTGCCATGCCAGAGACCCGGGTTTGATTCCCAGTGCCTGACCACGCAAATAAATAAATAAATAAAAATTGATAAATAAATAAAAAGCACAGGAAGAGATGCTCATTCTCATTAGCTATAAGGGAAATGCAGATCAAAACTGCAATGAGATACAATCTCATACCTATAAGAATGGCTGCTATTAAACAAACAGGAAACTACAAATGTTGGAGAGGATGTGGAGAAATTGGAACACTTACGCACTGCTGGTGGGAATGTTTAATGGTGCAGCTGCTATGGAAGACAGTCTGGTGGTTCCTCAGAAAACTAAATATTGAGTTGCCCTATGACCCAATGATACTACCACTCAGTATATACCCAAAACAGCTGAAAGATAGTGACACAGAGGTTTACACACCAATGTTCATTGCAGCACTATTCACAATTGCTGAAAGATGGAAACAATCTAAGTGCCCATCAACAAATGAGTGGATTAACAAAAATGTGTATTCTAGTTTGTTAGCTGCTGGAATGCAACACACCACAGATTGGCTCTTTATAAAAGGGGATTTATTTCATTAGTTCTTCAGAGGAAAGGTAGCTAACTTTCAACTGAGGTTTTTTCTTATGTGGGAAGGCACAGGGTGATCTCTGCTGGCCTTCTCTCCAGGCCTCTGGGTTCCAACAACTTTCCCCAGGGTGATTTCTTTCTGCATCTCCAAAGGCCTGGGCTGAGCTGCGAGTGCTGAGATAAGGTATGCCGAACTGCTTGGGCTGTGCTACGTTGAGCTCTCTAATTTAAGCACCAGCCAGTTAAATCAAACATCATTCATTGCAGCAGGCATACTTCTTAGCCAACTGCAGATGTAATGAGGAACAGCTGAGGTTCACATGCCATCGGCTTATGTCCACAGCAATAGAACTAGGCACCTTCGCCGAGCCAAGTTGACACCTGAACCTGACTACCACAATGTGATATATACATACAATGGAATATTATGCAGCAGTAAGACGAAATGACATCCTGAACCACATGACAAGATGGATGAGCCTTGAGGACAAAGCTGAGTGAAATAATTCAGACATGAAAGGAAAGATATTGTATGATTCTTATATGGCCATGGTAAAAGTAAAACCAGAGGCTTATAATACAGAATATAAGGGACCTAGAGATACACAGAAGCTTGAGATGCGTGAATAGTTTGCTCTTAAGGATGAAGTCAATTGTAAGGGAATAGACAGAAATGAAGGTGGTTCCCTAGTGGGTCTATAAGTAATATTACCATATTGAAGGTGAACGTAATTGAAAGGGGCTGTATAGAGTCATTTGACCCACTAATTAGCACTACAAACATAAATAAGCTTTTGCATGCACTACTGAGAAGGTCTGAATCTTGTACGAAGAGTGTATAACTTGGGGGTATAGGGGGGAAAATGACTGCATGTTCTGGGCTGTGTTTAACTGGAAAACATCAACAGTATTGCAACAATACCCGGGAACATAATGGGGGGACGGACAAGAGTTAGGGGGAAGTCTGGATTTTCTATTTGGTGAGGGTGTATTTATTGGCTATCATTCTCTTGGGAACAATGAAATTATCTAAAATTAAGAGTGTTGATGGGCTGTTGACTTTGGACATCATACATGATGCCCAATGGATGGTGGTGGCTGAAAGATGCTCTGACTGAGAAGTAGATTGGCGAATGATGGTGTAAACATATGATCGAACACTGTGCTGCTACAAAAAGGAAAGAAATTGTGAGGCATACAGTGATGTGAATGAACATGTGGGACATTTGAAGCAAAATATGCTGGAAACAAAAGAGCAAATGTTGTATGATCTCATTTAGAAAATATTTATAAGAAAACAGGGGCCTAGATTGCAAGCTCTTACAGCAATCACATTTAGTCCACAGTGGTAATTGTTATTTCTGGATTTTGAGAGGCTGTTTTATATATGTATTACCTGATGTTTAGAGATAAGAATGAAGCTGATCGGGTCAAGATAAGGTAATTCAGAATACAGGGGTAAGGAAGACATTGCTTGTGTTTTAGAACTTCACCTACTCTTTGAGACTGAAGGAAGAAATGTTTATTTTGCCCAGAAAAATAAATTTTCTCAAGCACATAATAGATCATTTAAAAAATCCAACCGAGGGAGCCCAGAATAAGAATGGGAGCCTTTAATCCTTTATTGCTTAATGTAATGCCTGGATACATCCCAGAGTATATTAAGTAGATAAACAAAAAGTTTTGGCAAAGTTCCTTGAGGGGTGGGAGAAAAAGTATAGAACTATTAAACTGTACCACCGGAAGTCCCAGATATTGTGCTAAACATTGGGCACAGCCAAATCAATAGGCCAAGCCCTTGACCTTGAGGCTTACTCTTGTGAAACTTATGCATATGGCAGAGAAGCTTAGCCTACCTATAGGTATGGGTAAGAATTACCTCCAGAGGACTTCTGCTGCTCAGATATGGTCTTTCTCTCTCTAAGCCCAAGTCTTCAGGTGAAATCATTGCCCTCCCGGCTACATGGGACATGACATCCAGGGATGAAATTCTCCCTGGCAGCATGGGAGATGACTCCCAGGGATGAGCCTGGCCCAGGCACTGTGGGATCAACAATTCCATCCTGACAAAAAGGGGGAAAAGAAGTGTAACAAATAAGGTATCAGTGGCTGAGAGAGTTCAAGTAGAATCGAGAGGCTACACTGGAGGTCACTCTTATGCATGCTTGTGTAAACCCCAACCAAAACTATTCCTCCAATCCTAAAGAATAAAATTCTTTAAATTTTGTTTAAAGGAAAAGAATTTTATTTTAAAATAAAAAATAAACCATTCCTGCCAATCCTAAAGCATACCTAGAGCATTATATACGATTCTACAAATGTTCCATGCACTAGGGTAACTCTCAAAACCTACAACCTCCGGATTGGTCCTTGGATCAGATAAGTCCTGAAATGCAGAGGGGCTAGCCCTTCCAGAGCATCAACTAGTTCCATCCTCCTATCTCATATTATCGACAGCCCCTTCCAACATGAAAAAGTTGGAATAGGAAAACCCAAATACCCCTGAAGAGTGGGAGAAAGATCAAAGGTGATGGTGGAGTTATACAGAGAAAGTCAGGTTTAACAAATGAACGCAAGTGCTGACTCATTATACTGATATTTCTTTTAGTCTCCAGTACCTGAGGACAGCTAGAAATAAAAGCCTAAAATTGTGGAACTGTAACCCATACCAAACTCTGAAATCTGTTCTACAACTAATTGTTGTGATGTACTTTGAAATCTATTGCTTTTATGTATATATGTTATCTAAAGAGAAGGAGGAGTACAACAGAGAAGGTAGGACTTAACAAATGAGTATGACTGCTGAATCATTATATTGATATTTCTGTTGGTCTCCAGTGTCTTGGAGCAGTTGGAAGAAAAAACGAAAAATCATAGAACTGTAACCCATACCAAAGTTGAAAATCTGTTCTATACCTACTTGTTAAAATGCACTTGGAAATGTGTTGCTTTTTTGTATATGTATTATATTTCACAATTAAAAAAAAAGTTTATAAAAAAACACCTATAGGTGAAAACTAGTAAAATCAGGTCAAATAAATCTTGGCTGACAGCTTCTGTAGAATTTCTCTTTTGCTACAGTTCTTTAATTATTATAACTATAGAAAGTGTTTAGTAGGTTTAACTGTAGTTCTTTAGGATTATTTTTAGAGTTCTGAGCTTACCCATTATGTGGGTGTTCATTATATAAATCTCTCCAATTGCATGATGTGAAAATATATAATACTAATGAACTGAATATTTGTAAAATTTAATGACCATTCTAACACACCTCTGCAGCATTTCTCAAGTCCTTTGGGAGGAGTTCTTACATTAGGAGCTGAGTGTTCTAAATATCAAACAATAAGACAAATAAAATGCAAAGTAATTTCAAAGTCAACTTGCAAATCTTGTCAAAGGTTGCATAAAATCAATGTTGGAGAATGATTTGAATCTTATCAAAAATCTCCACAAATGAGGTTCTTATGAAGTTAGACTAATTAATAACTGAGAAAAGAAGGCATCAAGAATGATGAAAGGAAAGACATTTCCAAAGAGAATTATTTGAATATCAAAGGATCAAAAGTGATCTTAAGAAAAAAATTATGAAACATGAGTTTTCTCCCAAAAGTCATCCTCTAATGGCACATGGCAAAAGTTAAAAGTAAAATAAAAGATTTAGCCATGTGTTATCTTACAAATTTGTCAGTAAAATTATACTTAAAATTGATCATAAGAAATCAGGCAAAAGTTTGTTATATATCCAATAAATACACCTGTTCACTTGTCTACATAAAATGAAAAATAAGAGTTTTTTCATTATTAACTATGAAATTTTTATTTCCATTTTAAAAGGATTTTGTTGGTGACTGTTCCAGGTAACATTATTTCAGATAACAAAGTATTTCCTTTCTATCATTTGCTTAATCAGATTAATCAAAATCCTTCTTGATTAATTTTTGTTTTAGTTTGAGGGTAACTATGACACAATCATGTGTTGACTCTGCCCACGTGTCTTTTTTCTTAATACAATTCATAAAGAGTCTCTCCTAGTTAGGTAGGGCTTCAATTCATCAAAACATTCTATAAATTCATAATAACTATGGAAACAATAAGTAGAAGTAATATCAACATAGCTTAAATATATTTGTGCGTTGTTATACAGACATTACTTTAAATATATGGTATTTTTGTGGAGGTCTGAATAGAAAAAAAGGAATAAATTAAGCAAAAGAATTTTTATTACATCAGTTGATTTTTATTGTTGTTTGTTTTAGAGAAAAATGGTAACTTGACAAGTCACAAAAATTGCTTAAATGTAACAAAGTAGATTTTCTTAATTCACATGATATATTTTATATTTGACTGAAAACATTTTTTATTTTTTATTATTCCTAATAATGTTTCCGGCCTATAAACCACATGTTCATGTGCATTTCTTATTAATATAAATGAAAGAAATCATTGTTTAACTGTTTTCTTATAAAAACCAATATCTAAAGTACTCATAAAACCTGAAGTCATTTTACCCCAGTCAGTGTATTCGCAAATAAAACCTTAACTTTCTTGACCATCTGGAGAAAAGGGATGATATCCTAAGGGAAGGATCCTCTCATCTCTAAGACAAGACAGTTCTGTTTCCAAATTCCTGAAAATCAGCATTTTACAAACATGATTTTTTTTCAACATCAAGCAGTAGCAACTTAAAAGAACATAGCTAGATCCTGAATTTCTGATTTCCTTCAGTTTGGCTAATAGATAGTTTTTTTTAATTGCTCAATCCACTAAACCCACATTCTTTCTCTCTGTGACTCTTACAAAACAGTTTTCTCAATAATATTTCATTGGAAATATAGCATCAAGCTCTCGTATGTGCAAAGGAAGCAAGGGCACTGAGTTTAATACATTGAACCCAGAATAGCCAGCATGTGCAAATGTCAGGAGTTTGTTTGAAGAGAAACTGTACAGAAGCTCTCATCTGAGGGACCCTTACAAACTACTCAGTTTTTAAGAAGTCTCCCAGCCACGTTAAGCATATCTCCATTTTCTATTCTCTTTAAACTATAATCTCTTATTTTTTATATTTACCCCAAGCTTTATGTCTCCCACTCCATCTGTTAACCTAAGTTTTTTGCAGTTTTCTTCATTTTTAAAATGTAATTGACTCCTTTGAGTCCAAATATTTGAAGAAAAATGGATTCCAAATCTACTAATAACCCTGTCTCTTTTCTCGGGTTGCAGTCAATCACACAGCCAGAAAAGTCTTAACAAAGCAATGTTTAAATGTATTATTTTCCCCCAATCTCTCTCTCTCTCTCATTCTGAGTTAATGTTTTTTTTTTCCTTTCTACCCTCAATTGTATACTGTTTTATTTTTAGCTATTTCCATGTGGTCATAATAAGTAGGTAACTGAAGATTTCATTTAACACACTTATGCTTACTTTTAGGGACTGTAAGTTTGGGGTTTGAAACTGAAAATTTTGTCCTTTACTTTTTGTCTTCCTATGTATTCCCAAACTACTTAAGAATGAGCCCATGGATACACCAAGAGTTCAACTTGGTCACTTAAGATTATTCATTCATCATTTCATCTATAACCATATCACTATTGACCAGATTCTGCTTTTAATACTCACCTCAGCAGCAATTTGCACATGCATGGCAAGAAGTTAATGTCATTTTCTGACCACTCTAATCATTCCATTATAAGTTAACATTGTCCTCCTATCATTGTATTTTGCAAAATTAAGTCTGATGTCCATTCATAAGGGGACATGCATTTTTTAATTTCCTGCTTAAAATGCATTTTATGGAGTTTCATATATTGAAGAAATACCCCCTAGATGTGGGAGAAGTGAGTAATGCATATCCTCTGACTTTACAAACGTAGAATGATGAATAAAGTATTGTTTTTATGACCTGACCAAACGAACAAGTAAAGAATTAATAGCCATATGGGACTGATTGAGAAGCTTCATTTGTGTTGTAAGTTGGGGGATTTATTTTATTTCAAAAATTGACCTAGTTTTAAAATTTTGGGGGAAATAGTAAATTAAAAGAAATACATAAAGCATAGCTACCTTACTGAATTACATTACCAAACTTAGAAATTTCAAGGAGCAGGTGCTGATGACAGATAAAAAAGAAAGAATTTCTTGTACTTAATGGCAAAGGAAATAGGGCTTCTGGAAGCAGAATAGACTTGCATTTCATAAACAATATTTTACTTACAACAGAAGATGAGTTTATTAGCAGTAAAGGTAAATTTTAATTATGAAATAAGGTACCAGAACTGGCAAATTAAAACAAATCTTCTTAATTTTATATACATTGTTTAAAATTTATTCCATTCCTTTGAAACCAATCTAACACAAAAACAGATGGTCGGGGGAGGGGGGAGTATAATGTAGTTAATGACAAATATTCCTGGTTATGAGAAAAAACTTTTTTTTACAAGTAACAATTGGAATATTTATGGGAACAATTCCTTGGATCTTAAAAACTACCCCCCCCCCCCAAAAAAAAGACCATCACAAAAGGAGAATCTGGTGACCAAAATATTCTGATTCTGAAAATTTATCTTTTGGGTCAAGGAGATAACTGAGGGTTTTTTAAAATTTTATTTTAGTAAAACCTAACATCAAAAATAATGCAATAACAACCTCAATTGTTACTTCAGAGATGATGCCAGAAACTTGTCCGATACATAGAGCAAGGCATTCTCTCTGCGCCCCTTCTCACCCCGAGCTGAATGATAAACACAGCGCAAGCTTCCTGCTTTGTCACAGCACATACTAGAGGTGGGTGTCAGAGGCACCCTCTGAGTGTTCCGCTAGCAGATCTCTGGCCATATATTTCTTTGTCGTTATACACGTGTGAGATTAAGATTGGGGCCACAGTCACGCTAGTAAAAGACTCAATCAGGAGTAGAGAGAGGAAATAAGAGCTGGATGATTAGCAGAGACCAATGAGGAGGAAAAACTATTTCCCTCTGCTGAGAAAACACTTGATACAGCCCCTATTGCCTGCCTGTGGAAAGAGGGAATCTGACTCCACTGGAAATAAATCAATACAAGCTTTTCACATATGCTCTTCCTTTTTCTCAGGTTTTAATCACAGGGCAACTGAGCATTTTCCCCGGTGTCTGTGACATAACTTGTGTTGGTTTGCCTTTTTTACAGGATTCAAGGAATAGAGGCCTGCTACTCCCGGGAACCTACGTGGCAATGGGAGGGCACCAGTTTGCTTTGGGGCATAATCCAGGTTTTTCACCTGTGACCTTTTCACGCATTTAGTCTCTCTCCTTTGCTGCTCCTTCCCTCCCTCCTGTCAAGGTAAACCGTCAGGCTTTCAACCTTTAACTGTAAGATGACCAAGCTCTCCTTGTTTAATAAACAGGTGCCTCCTTTCTTTCTCCTCCAAGTGGCTCCTTGAAAATATAACAGGCCAGATAAGAGTCTCAACCTTTTGAATTTTAATGCAGGGTCCAAGGCCAACTGACATTGGAACTATGAACATATAATATGGAATATATAATTTAGAAACCTCTCAAGATATGCAGGAAACAATTACAAAGTGTATCCTCTTGTCTCACAAGGAGATGAGAGAAATGTTAATTCTTTTCTACTTTATAAATTTCTGGGAAATTCTTTCCAGATTTTGGAGACACACTCATGCTATTTTGCATGCATGTAAACTTGATAATATTTGCTCAATATTAAATTGTGTTTTCTCTTTGGTACAAAGGGTATTGTGTTATTGCGTTATTGGTACTATTGCGTTATTATGCTAATACTTCCTTCTTCCAGGTTTTCCTCTCTCCCTTCCACCTTCCTTTCCTTTGTTCCATTTTTCTTTCCTATAACAAATATTTGCTGAGAAAGTGCTATAGTAAGTACAAAATAACTGAGAGTTTGACTCCAAGTCTTCAAACAGCCTAAACTAAAAAATAACAAGATAATCCCACCTGTTTCAGTATCCTTAGCTCTGCTCCAAGATATTTTTCTTGTTAAATTAGGTGCTATTTTAGTTAACTTTTAATTGATTTTGTTTCTTGTCATAACCACCCATTTATTGTTTACACAGGAACATATTTTTTACTGCCTGCATTAATTACAGCAAGATTTCTGACAAAGTGTTCATGGTTCTGTTGTTTTTGTTTCATAGTGCTTTGTCCAGTATTACTGATACATGAAACTCCTAAGTAACTATACTTGACAGGTAGAGAATACAGTGCTATCAAAAGAGGTGAATCATATGCCATTAGTTTAACAAGTGATAAGTCTACCTAATTTGCTTTAGTACAAGCTTTCTTGATCTACTAACATTTAAAAAAAATTTAACTAAGATATATTTTTCTTTTTTGAAAAGCAGAATAATAGAAATATGTTTCTATGCTGTATAGCTTATGGAAAAACTTACATTTATTGCATTCCGCTTTTGTTAATTTATATTTATATACCTGTATGTACATGTGTGTCATATATACATCCATATACATAAATATATATTTATTTATTTTATTTTATTTTTTAAACATGGGCAGGCACCGGGAACCAAACCCAGGTCTTGGACATGGCAGGCGAGAACTCTGCCTGATGAACCACCATGGCTCACCCAATATACATTTATTTAAAACCAAAGTCTAAATTTAATAACACCAGGTACCGAATACTATGGTGGAAGCCAATGTACAATACTTTAGAAATAATACTGTTGCCCATTCCCCACTCTCCATTCGTCTCCTCCCACCCCCCCCCACATACACACACGTGTGCATCTCACACTCATACCCACACAAATTCATACAAGACACATACAGCAGATCCGCATCCTCTGCAGTTTTAGAGCAAAGCTACCCAGGAATTCTTCTTATCATCTGTGAGTGAAGCAAACTTGTTCCTGTCTGGAGAAGAGTGGAGAGGCCAGAAAAAAGAGGAACCAATATCTGTCAATTGAGTCCACTTTTCACTCTAACAAAAATCATGACAATACACATACTTCTGTCTCAGATTCTCTCCCTTCAGCATCATCCCAAAAATCTTACAGACTGACTTGATGGTGATGGCACCCGAAGGCTCAGCCTTTTCCTTGATTTTGGGAAAATTATTGCTGGGTCATAATTATATCAGGATTCTTAGCTCCCTCGAATGGAATGATCTTGTTGTCAACAGACATGGTCTGTTTTCTAGGAATGAATGCTGAAGGCTTTTTCATCAATATGTCCTGTGCCCTTCATTCAATTTGAACTATTTTAAAAGACTTGATTTCTGCCTTGATCTCTTTAGTGTCTTTCTTCTCTGATGGGGCTAGAGCTGTGCACAGAACCCTAGCTCTTGCGATTGCATGGCTGGGGACCCATTATGAATGGACTGGCCACTCAGGCCATAACACGAATGTGTGATAAAGAATGGTCCTTCCCTGAACTTCTTTTGCATCTACAAATGTTCTATCATTCTTAATCTCTAACAATATACTTCACACCAATAGCTTCTTCATCAAATATCCAATTTGTATATTTATGGTATCATACATTGGTAACAATAAAAAAAATAAAAAAAGGAAGCCTCTCTCAAGTTGAATTATTTTCTTAGTCATTTATCCATCTCACAAAACCCCTCTCACTCATGTTGCTGTTAAAGTAGCTTGCTTTAGTGTAACACAAAAATGCACAGAATATAAACATTGATGAAAATATACTCTATTTATTGAGATACTACTAATTCCTAGACATTAAAAATACATTGTCTCCGATATAATAATGAGAACCCTACTCAGATTTTATCATCCCTATTTTACAGGTTTGTAATTTGAGTATAAGATTTGTAAGAAACTCAGTCAATCAAGAGGTCACAGGCAGTAACATAAGATTTGAAATTCAGACTCAGGGCTAGTTGGGGCACAGACATAAAGCTCTTCCTATTGTGTTACAAGACTTGGATGCTCATTACTGAGAATCAGCATAGGGCAGAAGATAAAAATCAAACCACAGAAGTGTCAAAGCACTAGTGAGCTGTGTACAGAGAGCACAGTTTGGAAGATAGTCCTTACTTCTGACATCAACTGCAAGTCCAGGGTAGGAGGGTACCAAAGCCACTCTCAGTTTCAATAATCTACTAGAAAGACTCACAGAACTCACTGGAAGCTATTAGACTCATGGTGGTGTTTTATTTTATTTTTTTTTTTTTGAGGGAAAGAATATAGATTAAAATCAATCAAGAGAAGAGATGCATGGGGCAGAGCCCAAGGAACTTCCAAACCCAGAGCTCCCAGGTGTCCTCTCTCTATAGAGTCATGGAGAGTGTTAACTCCTCCGGACAACAATACATATGGAATATTGCCCACCAGGGAACCTTACCCAAGCTTTATAAGAAAAATTCTTTCTTTTCTTAAGAAAAATCCTTGGTGTCCAGAATTTTTATTGGGGCTTCATGGTTGAGTGGCCAGAGGGCCCATCTTCAACCCCTTTCAAGTTAGAGACTAGACTTTAAGTCTTCTAGCCCCTTTTG
The DNA here is from genome assembly GCF_023851605.1 of Tamandua tetradactyla. Classification (NCBI taxonomy): domain Eukaryota; kingdom Metazoa; phylum Chordata; class Mammalia; order Pilosa; family Myrmecophagidae; genus Tamandua; species Tamandua tetradactyla. The sequence continues at coordinate 6,666,122 of NC_135347.1, read as the reverse complement.
AGATAGAGCAGATACTGTTTGTTCCAAAACCCTCAACATAAATCCATTGTGAGGCTGTCCAGTGGCCAAGGACCTCAAGTAAACAAAGACACTGTTCCTAGAGCTCACTTCCCAGGAGACAAGGCAAAGGGCAGAGCTCTCTCTGGGTAAGGTTAAATTCTTATTCCTCAGCTAGGAATCACAATGCCTTGTAAATGAGTTATGTGACCTTCAACATATCACCTAACTATTTTTGGATCAGCAATTGTCTTACCAATTGAATAAGGACTTAAAACGATTTATAATCTTACAGTTCTTTTTTAAACAAACAAACAAACAAAACTATGTTTTTCTTGAATGTTAATTGCACCCTAAGATGCTTCTTGGAAATATACATCAGAAGAGAATGTGTACTGCCATTCTGTCTGGCAACTCCTGGCAATATATGACCCAATGTTATATAAGGATGAATTTAAGAAGCATGTGAAAAGAGTAATATCTTTCTATGGGACCTTAAAAAGAGCTTTAATGTCCTCAAGCCTCTCTCCACTTATCCACATAGTGGAGATTAAAAATAATAAATATTGCTCAATCTAAGCTTTGGGTCAGAGTACCAGCCTCTCTCTTCTTCCAACCACACAGTTTGAGGCATGAATTTGAGAAGTGCCATTTCTTGCTCTCCAGCCAAGCTGATATATATTGGAGGGAGGAAAAATCCATAAATCCCAATATCTATCTCACAATTTGCCTTCCATCTGTACAGCTAATAGTTTAGAGGTTGAAGAGGATTCTGTGCCCATATTCCCCAGGGATATGAGAATCCATTAAATGTGACAAGGATTACTGGAAATGGAGGGAATGGATAGGATCAATGTAAATTTGGCAGGCAAAGCAAAACTACTTCAGCGCACACATATTAGGAAATCTATTTGCAAAGCTGATCTGCTATGGAGAACAGAGGATGAAAGCAAGTCAGCCAACAGTGGTAAACTATATTTTCATTCAAACAGTCCAAGAATAATGTCAGATCTGTTCTGCTGCTGCCCACTTTCAATTCAACTACTATTTACTAAATACCAAGGGAATGCACAGGATTCTGTAAGCACCAGTGAGACTTAGTAAAAAAGTCAAAGTAAATCAAAATGTATTGTTATTTTCCACAGGCATAGATGCAAATAAAATTGCAGAATACTTTGTCTTCATTACAAAGTCAGAAATACTTTTCATTTTATAGTTGTATTAATCACTGAAATTCCCTCGCTTAAATATTAATGTAGTTAGTAATTATCCCACAACCTTGTAAAACTAGTCAGAAGCATCCTATAGGAGAGATAATAGCTGTCTAAACAACTTCACAAAATATACATATATATATTCATACATATATATGTATTTGTAAGTAACACATAAAAATGTGAAAGAGAGAGGGCATATGTGCACAAGTCAATTAAAACTTATTCTGCAACCCAGTGGTTTGAATGTGCTATGAAAATATATCCTTATATTGCTATAAAAGAGATGGGACAGCAATCACAAGTTAGAAATTTTCATTAGACCAATTTATTTGGCCTTTGGCAAAGAATAGTTAATTTGTAAGGAAAATAATCTTTTCAATTGTAGGACTTGTGAGTCTTATTGCAAACAGTCTCTCAAATTGCAATTATGATTTTTAGCTGAACTTCAACAAATCTAAAGCTCATTCTATTAAGATAATCTTTAGAATGGCCTTGAATTCCATGTTCATTATTTTAATAGAATCAGACTTGCTCTGTTCTGACACAGTTTTTACAGACATATATAGCCCCAGTAGAAAAAATTTAATCTAGTCAAATGATATTAAAGGAAATATAAAAGTCTTTGCAAATCCTTAAGTTCAAAAGTATAATCCTACACAAATCTAAGAATGCCAGCAGACTGTCAAGGAACTAAAGCCACAGAATGATGAAATGGCATCTTCCTACCTTGATTTTGGCTGAGGTCCCCAAAACTGAGAACTTCAGAGTAGATGCCAAGTATCCATATGTCCTAAAACAGACATTAATTGACCTATGCTAGAGACTAAGAAATGGTTTTGAGATCCTAAAAGGTCAGCCACCTCACCTTAAAAAACAAAATGAAGCCTGAATAAGCACAGAGAAGTTCCTTGTAAAGATTATCAATGAATGTGTTGGTTTGGAGCTATGCACAGCAGTAAAACATGTTCTTAAATTTAATTCATTCCTGTGGGTGTTGACCTTTGTAAATCAGATCTTTTGATAAAATTACTTTAGGTAAGGTAAGGTACAGCCCCAAGATAGATCTTAATCCTATTACTGAAGGCTTTATAAGGAGTCACAGAGAGAGAGAAAAAAGCCACAGAGGGAGGGCAGTGTAACGGTGGCTCAGTGGCAAAGATTCTTGCCTACCGAGCTGGAGACCCAGGTTCAATTCTGGGAGCCTGTCCATACCAAAAATAAAAATAAAAATAAAAAGCCACAGATGGAATGGATAGAAGCCGAAAGTCCATGGACCCTGAGAAAACAAGGAGAGACCAGGAGAGGCTGTCATGTGCATTGCCATGTGACAGAGGAACTAAGAATCACCAGCAGTCACCCCCAGCATGCCAGTCTTTGGGGAAAAGGCATTGCCTTGATGATGACTTCATTTGGACTTCCAGCCTCAAAACTGTGAACCAATAAATTCCCATTGTTTATGCCAAACTCTTGCTTTAGCAATGGTTGCCATTTGCTTTAGCAATGAGGGAACAAAAACTAAGTCCTACCCCAGGGGGGAAGGGAGAGAACGCTATAGTAACCCAAATGAGGGGAACTTCTAGGGGACTACTCAGGAGGCTTTAGATGCATGCTCTGGAATTCAGGTGACATAGAGGACTAGTATCTGAAACAAATCTGAGTATTTAAAAACTAAGAGGCTGTAATTTCCAAAGTGAGCAATAGAATTTGTGGGTAAAGGAAGCATTTAGTATGATGCTAGATTTAATTCCAAATATATCAGTGATTGCATTAAATGTAAATGCAGTCAACATTACAGTAAAAAGACAAAGGTTATCAGAGTGTATAAAAATGGTTTGTTGATTTATTTAAAATGTACAGAAAGACTGAAACCAAAAGAATGAGATGACATTTACCATGTAAGGACTACCCAAAATTATTACTTTCAAACAAAATAGATTTTAAGGCAACATACTTATTTGAAAAACGTGATATAATAATTTTAAAGTTCTACTCACTGAATAACGTGGCCCAAAGACGTACAATGCAATAGCTGACAAAGTTGATAAAACTGCAAGAAAAATAAATAAATTCAGAAACTACAAAGGCAGCTTGATACAACTCAGTAATTGATAGAAGAAGCAGACAAGAAGGATCTTTGAGTCTTCAGTTAGAGAACAAGAACACTTAGAGAAGTTTGAACCACTTGCTCCTCTGGAAAAGAATCTCTTAAAATTGCTCATATGATCTTAACATATTAAACAGACACCAGGGCTCAGAGCCATTTCCTCAGCATCCTTTCAAAGGTTCATGTACACTGACACCACCCAAAGCAACTCTAAAACCCTAAATATGCTTAGAAGAATATGCACCTAGGTGAAATAAACTACTATTAATATAAATATAGGCAATCTTATTTTGTTAAACAAAGAAATAATCTTTTCCCCCCAATTTTTTCCTCCATGCACAAGCAGGGATAGAAGTAGTATGCCAAGCTAAAAATAGTGATAATACAGGAAATAATTTAGTTATCCTTCACTTGGTCTGTAATGTATTTATAGGAACTAATATGAGATGTGGAGAACCAGAGGTAATATTTGACCTATGCTTGACACCTTACTAATATCTGTAAGAAAGTGTGTAGGAAACAGGCACTTCCAAACACCATTAGTACAGCCTGTTTGGAGGAAATGTGGCTTTTACCAACACTTTTTGGTAGACTTCATTACTATTTACCAATATCTAAGTCTCTTTCCTGCAGAAAAAGTTATTCTCCATTATCCCCTTGAAGTCAGTAATAGTCAAGTGACTTGCTTTGGATGATGAAATTTGTGCAGAAATGCCACATGTCACTTTGGAGCTTTAAGAGCCAAGTGCAAGCTATAGTTTAATCTTGACCAGCAATACTCCAGATGCTGGCTGCTTCTTAAATCCAGGAACTCAATGCATAGTCCTCACCTGACCATGGATGGACATGCAGCGTAAATAAGAATTACACGTTTGTTGTTTTAAGTCTTGAGACTTTGGGACTGTTCATTACTGCAATGGTAACCGAGCTTGCTCCTACTTAAATGCTCCTTGGCTTAGAAATTCCACTGTGAAATTTATCAAACAAATATACTCAGACATGTGATCTAAGACCTATGAAAAAAGATATAGAATATTTATAGGATACATAAGAAACTGGTAAATCTGACTGCCTCTGATAATCCAATCATTAGGATTAGGGAACTGAGAGTCTAAGGACACTTAGCTTTCAATGTATAATTTTGAAATGTATATATTTTAATATTTGTTAATACGTATACAAACATTTAAATTATATTATTATTTAAACAAAAGAAGAAATAAGTTCAAGAATTAAAATAAAATAGCCAAATTGGAAGAAAATTTTGTTTTCTTTTCAATCAGCCTTGAGGCTTTTCTTTAAAGAGAAGAAAACATTGTTAAACTAGATTGAAACTTTTTAAAAGGCATGAACTTTATCCTTACCTAAGGATTACTTTATGACTGGGGCAAATTATTTCATTAACTATTTGAAAGAAGGATTTTAGTTTTTTTTTTTCAATTATTTTTATGTACTCTATGTTATTATTTTTTTCTAGAGTCCAGAACTTTTATCCTCTTTTCACAGACCTAAAAACTGATATAGGGAAAAATACACAGTAGAAAGACAGCACAACCTGCTTCCTGGAAGAGCCAGTGCATTCATGGTGAGCCTGGCTTATTGTCAGTGGGTGCCAAATACTTGCACGTCATTCATCTAAAGGATCACTCAGACATGACTAAAAAGTATCAAAAGACAAAATGATTGTTTTCCAGAAATAGCAACTCCTAAACCACAGATATAGGTGAGATCTCTACTGTCAAACATTTTTTGAGTGAAATTGCATCTCCTAATTTTTTTCTCAGAATTGTATTATCTTTATGCATTATTTTAGTTGGAAATTTAGTGTGACAGCAGTATTAGAGAAAGAAAATCTTAGACACTCATAATTTCTCATCTTTCCCCCACATTCATTTAACAAAAGCTTCTTTCAAAAATATTATTTTTACTCTTTTTATAATCTTTTTGTCTTGTCCACAAGTATATATAGATTTATTGGTTACAACCTTAATGCATACATCTATTTTCTACATTATATTTTCAGTCTGACTTGATTGCAAAAAAAATTATAGAATGTTTTATAGAACTATTTTCCTTATAGTTTACCTTGATTTGTAAATCAGCACCTCATCATTAAAATAAGTTTACATATATTTATTTAGTATTATGTTTATCTATAAGGAGAATAGCTGTATAAAAAATAGTTTATGTATATTTATATAAGGAGAGCAATTGTTTAGAGAAAAATTTCCTTCCAGGTAAATCTACTATTATAGAGAAATATTATATACTGTGTGTATGTTTATTTTACATGCATGTATACAGAGAATGATTACATACATAAATATACATTCATATAGTCTATATATTCAGTTAATGTATATAGTGGCAATAGCCAATGATAGATACATAAAATGTTTTCTTTCTGCAGTGCGTAAGAAAAAAACAATTCCTTTAGTACCACCTTTAAGAAAGTTTGATAAAATTGTACCTATGTCTACTAATATATATTGAATTTGGTTGTTTGGCACATTGCAAATCATCATTTTTTGAACTGCTACTTATACTCTGTAATATTGGCTGTTTGGGCACACATACCGATTTTGGTGATTGTTGGCCGCTGTTATGACCCTAGGGAATGTTAAAGTAAAAATGAGAGAGAGACTGGGATCAGGGGGGCTGAAGCTTTAGCAGTAAAGACAACAGACAACTTTATTCTTAACTAGTTCCTGCTTATATACTGCAGGGTTTATGTGACTAAAAGCATGCATAAATTTTGTGATAAAACAGAGTGCCTACTTTTCAGTATGTTACTCCCTACATACAAGAGATAGGTAACAAGACCTTGGGGTTTAAGAAAAAACAAACATTCTCTCCCACTCAGACTGTTCCCCAATTAAGCAGATAGCAGTCTCCACAGTTTATTGCTGATGCCACTCCGAAGCCAGCCACTCCCAATAAATTCCACAGGTTTTCTATTACCTTTGGCTCCTACATTTCCCCCTTTTTATTTTATAAGTCGAGGTGACTGTGCCTGTCTTAGGTTGCCCTTAAGCTCTGAAGGGAGGGTCTTACCTGTCATTGGCCACCAGTCAAGTGCTCTGACTTTGATTCTGGAGGGTAGCCAAAGGTTTTGCAAGAATCATACTGTTAGTGTGGCTTTGCTCAGTGACTGTGCCTGTCTTAGGTTGTCCTTAAGCTCTGAAGGAAGGGTCTTACCCATCACTGGCTACCAGTCAAGAGCTAAAGCTTATCTAGGGGAGGAGTTTAAAGGTTTTACAAACAATACGTTGAGATCTTGTGTTTGTTTATGATTAGAAGATATGACAGATAGCAAACAGTGCTTCAGGACACTAAAGAGGAAAAGAAGTAGTATAAAAAGTAAAATTCCTACACCCAATGTTGTCAAAAAATGAGATGATTTCTACCAATAAACAGGATTCCAATTATTAAAAGTATTCAAGAAAGCCTCTACAAAATCTTTGCCTGTAGTCACGGTCAATTCTTCTTGTGACATCTCCAAAACCTGCTTCTGTAGAGATAAAATCTCAGCAGACAGATTAGGAGAGTGGCCAAGCAATTGATTTTTTGTTTTATTCCATCAAGATTCATCTGAGCTGTTATATATTATTGGGGTAATACAATAGGAAGTTTCATTCCAATCACACCTGAGGCCTTGACATAATTCTAAATTATATAAATGATCACCAGTAGGGGTTGTTGCTATTTCAAGATCATTAATTCTATTATTCATTTGTAAGCCCAAGTCTGCTTGATGTTACCATACAATGCTAGCATTGTGATGTCAATTTCTTATGTATCGCTGTGTCTGTACACCTTGGCGTAATGCTGTTCCAGCCATAGCAGCAGCTGTCACTATTCCGATAATACCAATGATCATAGTAATAAACAAACCTATAAATCTTTTTGTGCAGTTTAAAAAAGCATGTAGAAGTGACAGCAACTGGCTATCAGGAGATGCCTGCCAAGGTCAATCCAATTGGACCAGCAGCCATATACCCCTTCTCCTTTGCATAAGCAAAAAGGTATGGTTAGTAGATAAACTAGAATTTAAGCATGTGTATAAGTGACAATCAGGACAGGTAAAACCAGGGGGTGTAAAATTAATAGTTCCAACCAAAATAACATAGGGCTCAGGAACACGTGCCCTAATATATTCAATCTCACTCACATTAAATTGTAAGGTATAATTTCCTGAATTATTACTATAGTTCCAATCCAATATCTTAGTTTATGTAATGCAAGTACCAGTTTCCAAATAGCACATTGTCTAATTCCTGATTGGTCCATATGACATAACTGCCATCCGTTCCAACTTTCTTTCCCATCGAGCAGGCAAATATCATTTGATTCCACAGAGTTATGCATATGGATCTTTCTAAAACTGGAAGAGTTAAATTTGATACCATTTTTCCTTCTTCCTTAAGTAGTTTTGGAAACCTTGAATCTACTGGACCTGGGAATCCTAAACTAGTATTCAGATATATATTGGTAAAGTTGCATCTGCCCATGTTAGGGCCCACAGCAGAGGTGGGTTAGGAATATAAACCCAATTAGTATAAATATGTCCCTGTCCTTCAGCAATTAAAGTTATACGTCCTATAATATACATTACCCATTTAGTTATTTTCGTCCGGGTCAACATGTCTGGGTTTTATTCTTTTTTTTCTTTTCTTTTTTTTTTTTGGTACAATAAATGTCCATATATTTAACAAGCGTCAACATGTTCACTGTATCTATTCAGCTTTTTTCTCCTTTTTGATGCTGCAGTATTTTAAAAAAATTTTAAAAAATTTTTTTAAATACCCAAAACACTAGACAAATGCAAACATTCATAATTTTTGATCATTCCATTCTACATATATAATCAGTAATTCACAATATCATCACATAGTTGCATATTCATCATCATGATAATTTTTTGGAACATTTGCATCTATTCAGAAAAAGAAATAAAAAGAAAACAAAAAAATTCATACAAACCATTCCCATACCCCCCACCCCTCCCCCTCACCAATCACCAGCATTTCACTCTAAATTTATTTTAACATTTGTTCCCCCTATTATTCATGTTTATTCCATATGTTTCACTCATCTATTGATAAGGTAGATAAAAGGAGCATCAGGCACAAGGTTTTCACAATCACAGAGTCACATTGTGAAAGCTATATCATTATACAATCATCTTCAAGAAACATGGCTACTGGAACACAGCTTCACATTTTCAGGCAGTTCCCTCCAGCCTCTCCACTACATCTTGACTAACAAGATGATATCTGTTTAATGCATAAGAATGACCTCCAGGATAACCTGTTGACTCTGTTTGGAATCTCTTAGCCATTGACACTTGTTTTGTCTCATTTCACTCTTCCCTCTTTTGGTCGAGAAGATTTTCTCAATCCCCTGATGCTGAGTCTCAGCTCATTCTAGGATTTCTGTCCCACATTGCCAGGAAGGTCCACATCCCTGGGAGTCATGTCCCACGTAGACAGGGGGAGGGTGGTGAGTTTGCTTGTTGTGTTGGCTGGAGAGAGAGGCCACATGTGGTTGCTGCAGTATTTTTTTTTTATTATTAATTAACGGAAAAAAGAAAAAAAAAATTAACCCAACATTTAGAAATCATACCATTCTACATATGCAATCAGTAATTCTTAACATCATCACATAGATGCATGATCATCATTTCTTAGTAAATTTGCATCGGTTTAGAAGAACTAGCAACACAACAGAAAAAGATATAGAATGTTAATATAGAGAAAAAAATAAAAGTAATAATAATAGTAAAAACAAAAAACAAACAAACAAACAAAAAAAAATCAGACAAAAACAAACAAAAAAACAAAAAACAACAACAACAAAAACCTATAGCTCAGATGTAGCTTCATTCAGTGTTTTAACATGATTACTTTACAATTAGGTATTATTGTGTTGTCCATTTTAGAGTTTTTGTATCTAGTCCTGCTGCACAGTCTGTATCCCTTCAGCTCCAATTACCCATTATCTTACCCTGTTTCTAACTCCTGCTGGACTCTGTTACCAATGACATATTCCAAGTTTATTCTCGAATGTCGGTTCACATCAGTGGGACCATACAGTATTTGTCTTTTAGTTTTTGGCTAGACTCACTCAGCATAATGTTCTCTAGGTCCATCCATGTTATTACATGCTTCATAAGTTTATCCTGTCTTAAAGCTGCATAATATTCCATCGTATGTATATACCACAGTTTAGCCACTCGTCTGTTGATGGACATTTTGGCTGTTTCCATCTCTTTGCAATTGTAAATAACGCTGCTATAAACATTGGTGTGCAAATGTCCATTTGAGTTTTTGCCCTTAATTCCTTTGAGTAGATTCCCAGCAATGGTATTTCTGGGTCGCATGGCAATTCTATATTCAGCTTTTTGAGGAACCGCCAAACTGCCTTCCACAGTGGTTGCACCATTTGACATTCCCACCAACAGTGAATAAGTGTGCCTCTTTCACCGCATCCTCTCCAGCACTTGTCATTTTCTGTTTTGTTGATAATGGCCATTCTGGTGGGTGTGAGATGATATCTCATTGTGGTTTTGATTTGCATTTCTCTAATGGCCAGGGACATTGAGCATCTCTTCATGTGCCTTTTGGCCATTTGTATTTCCTCTTCTGAGAGGTGTCTGTTCAAGTCTTTTTCCCATTTTGTAATTGGGTTGGCTGTCTTTTTGTTGTTGAGATGAACAATCTCTTTATAAATTCTGGATACTAGACCTTTATCTGATATGTCATTTCCAAATATTGTCTCCCATTGTGTAGGCTGCCTTTCTACTTTCTTGATGAATTTCTTTGATGCACAAAAGTGTTTAATTTTGAGGAGCTCCCATTTATTTATTTCCTTCTTCAGTGCTCTTGCTTTAGGTTTAATGTCCATAAAACCGCCTCCAATTGTAAGTTTCATAAGATATCTCCCAACATTTTCCTCTAACTGTTTTATGGTCTTAGACCTAATGTTTAGATCTTTAATCCATTTTGAGTTAACTTTTGTATAGGGTGTGAGATATGGGTCCTCTTTCATTCTTTTACATATGGATATCCAGTTCTCTAGGCACCATTTATTGAAGAGACTGTTCTGTCCCAGGTGAGTTGGCTTGACTGCCTTATCAAAGATCAAATGTCCATAGATGAGGGATCTATATCTGAGCACTCTATTCGATTCCATTGGTCGATATATCTATCTTTATGCCAATACCATGCTGTTTTGACCACTGTGGCTTCATAATATGCCTTAAAGTCAGGCATCGCGAGACCTCCAGCTTCGTTTTTTTTCCTCAAGATGTTTTTAGCAATTCGGGGCACCCTGCCCTTCCAGATAAATTTGCTTATTGGTTTTTCTATTTCTGAAAAATAAGTTGTTGGGATTTTGATTGGTATTGCGTTGAATCTGTAAATCAATTTAGGTAGGATTGACATCTTAACTATATTTAGTCTTCCAATCCATGAACACGGTATGCCCTTACATCTATTTAGGTCTTCTGTGATTTCTTTTAACAGTTTTATGTAGTTTTCTTTATATAGGTTTTTTGTCTCTTTAGCTAAATTTATTCCTAGGCATTTTATTCTTTTAGTTGCAATTGTAAATGGGATTCGTTTCTTGATTTCCCCCTCAGCTTGTTCATTACTAGTGTATAGAAATGCTACAGATTTTTGAATGTTGATCTTGTAACCTGCTACTTTGCTGTACTCATTTATTAGCTCTAGTAGTTTTGTTGTGGATTTTTCTGGGTTTTCGACGTATAGTATCATATCATCTGCAAACAGTGATAGTTTTACTTCTTCCTTTCCAATTTTGATGCCTTGTATTTCTTTTTCTTGTCTAATTGCTCTGGCTAGAACCTCCAACACAATGTTGAATAATAGTGGTGATAGTGGACATCCTTGTCTTGTTCCTGATCTTAGGGGGAAAGTTTTCAATTTTTCCCCATTGAGGATGATATTAGCTGTGGGTTTTTCATATATTCCCTCTATCATTTTAAGGAAGTTCCCTTGTATTCCTATCTTTTGAAGTGTTTTCAACAGGAAAGGATGTTGAATCTTGTCAAATGCCTTCTCTGCATCAATTGAGATGATCATGTGATTTTTCTGCTTTGATTTGTTGATATGGTATATTACATTAATTGATTTTCTTATGTTGAACCATCCTTGCATACCTGGGATGAATCCTACTTGGTCATGATGTATAATTCTTTTAATGTGTTGCTGGATACGATTTGCTAGAATTTTATTGAGGATTTTTGCATCTATATTCATTAGAGAGATTGGTCTGTAGTTTTCTTTTTTTGTAATATCTTTGTCTGGTTTTGGTATGAGGGTGATGTTGGCTTCATAGAATGACTTAGGTAGTTTTCCCTCCAATTCGATTTTTTTGAAGAGTTTGAGGAGAATTGTTACTAATTCTTTCTGGAACGTTTGGTAGAATTCACATGTGAAGCCATCTGGTCCTGGACTTTTCTTTTTAGGAAGCTTTTGAATGACTAATTCAATTTCTTTACCTGTGATTGGTTTGTTGAGGTCATCTATTTCTTCTTGAGTCAAAGTTGGTTGTTCATGTCTTTCCAGGAACCTGTCCATTTCATCTAAATTGTTGTATTTATTAGCATAAAGTTGTTCATAGTATCCTGTTATTACCTCCTTTATTTCTGTGAGGTCAGCAGTTATGTCTCCTCTTCCATTTCTGATCTTATTTATTTGCATCCTCTCTCTTCTTCTTTTTGTCAATCTTGATAGGGGCCCATCAATCTTATTGATTTTCTCATAGAACCAACTTCTGGTCTTATTGATTTTCTCTACTGTTTTCATGTTTTCAATTTCATTTATTTCTGCTCTGATCTTTGTTATTTCTTTCCTTTTGCTTGCTTTGGGATTAGTTTGCTGTTCTTTCTCCAGTTCTTCCAAGTGGACAGTTAATTCCTGCATTTTTGCCTTTTCTTCTTTTCTGATATAGGCATTTAGGGCAATAAATTTCCCTCTTAGCACTGCCTTTGCTGTGTCCCATAAGTTTTGATATGTTGTGTTTTCATTTTCATTCGCCTCGAGGTATTTGCTAATTTCTCTTGCAATTTCTTCTTTGACCCACTCATTGTTTAAGAGTGTGTTGTTGAGCCCCCACGTATTTGTGGATTTTCTGGCACTCTGCCTATTATTGATTTCCAACTTCATTCTTTTATGATCCGAGAAAGTGTTGTGTATGATTTCAATCTTTTTAAATTTGTTAAGACTTGCTTTGTGACCCAGCATATGGTCTATCTTTGAGAATGATCCATGAGCACTTGAGAATACGGTGTATCCTGCTGTTGTGGGATGTAATGTCCTATAAATGTTTATTAAGTCTAGCTCATTTATAGTAATATTCAGCTTCTCTATTTCTTTATTGATCCTCTGTCTAGATGTTCTGTCCATTGATGAGAGTGGTGAATTGAAGTCTCCAACTATTATGGTATATGTGTCTATTTCCCTTTTCAGTGTTTGCAGTGTATTCCTTACGTATTTTGGGGCCTTCTGGTTCGGTGCATAAATATTTATGATTGTTATGTCTTCTTGTTTAATTGTTCCTTTTATTAGTATATAATGTCCTTCTTTGTCTCTTTTAACTGTCTTACATTTGAAGTTTAATTTGTTGGATATTAGTATAGCCACTCCTGCTCTTTTCTGGTTGTTATTTGCATGAAATATCTTTTCCCAACCTTTCACTTTCAACCTATGTTTATCTTTGGGTCTAAGATGTGTTTCCTGTAGACAGCATATAGAAGGATCCTGTTTTTTAATCCATTCTGCCAGTCTATGTCTTTTTATTGAGGAATTCAGTCCATTAACATTTAGTGTTATTACTGTTTGGATAACATTTTCCTCTAACATTTTGCCTTTTGTATTATATATATCATATCTGACTTTCCTTCTTTCTACACTCTTCTCCATACCTCTCGCTTCTGTCTTTTTGTATCTGACTCTAGTGCTCCCTTTAGTATTTCTTGCAGAGCTGGTCTCTTGGTCACAAATTCTCTCAGTGACTTTTTGTCTGAGAATATTTTAATTTCTCCCTCATTTTTGAAGGACAATTTTGCTGGATATAGGAGTCTTGGTTGGCAGTTTTTCTCTTTTAGTAAATTAACTATATCATCCCAATGTCTTCTAGCCTCCATGGTTTCTGCTGAGAAATCTATACATAGTCTTATTGGGTTTCCCTTGTATGTGATGGATTGTTTTTCTCTTGCTGCTTTCAAGATCTTCTCTTTCTCTTTGACCTCTGACATTCTAACTAGTAAGTGTCTTGGAGAACGGCTATTTGGGTCTAATCTCTTTGGCATGCGCTGCACTTCTTGGATTTGTAATTTTAGGTCTTTCATAACAGTTGGGAAGTTTTCAGTGATAATTTCTTCCATTCGTTTTTCTCCACCTTTTCCCTTCTCTTCTCCTTCTGGGACACCCACAACACGTATATTTGTGCGCTTCATATTGTCCTTGAGTTCCCTGATACCCTGTTCAAATTTTCCATTCTTTTCCCGATAATTTCTGTTTCTTTTTGAATTCAGATGTTCCATCCTCCAAATCACTAATTCTATCTTCTGTCTCTTTAAATCTATCATTGTAGGTATTCATTGTTTTTTCCATCTTTTCTACTTTATCCTTCACTTCCATAAGTTCTGTGATTTGTTTTTTCAGTTTTTCTATTTCTTCTTTTTGTTCAGCCCATGTATTCTTCATGTCCTCCCTCAATTTATCGATTTTGTTTTTGAAGAGGTTTTCCATTTCTGTTCGTATATTCAGCATTAGTTGTCTCAGCTCCTGTATCTCATTTGAACTATTAGTTTGTTCCTTTGACTGGGCCATATTTTCAATTTTTTGAGCATGATCCGTTATCTTCTGCTGGTGTCTGGGCATTTAGTCAGATTTCCCTGGGTGCTGGACCCAACAATTTGGAAGATCTTTCTGTGAAATCTCTGAGATCTGTTTTTCTTATCCTGCCCAGTAGGTGGCGCTCGTGGCACATGTTTGTCTGCGGGTCCCACCAGTAAAAGGTGCTGTGGGTCCTTTAACTTTGGAAAACTCTCGCCATCGGGGAGGTTCGCCAGCCGAAGCGGCTTGGAAGAGTGCCAGCCGGCCCAGGGTCTGAACACGGGGAGGGTCACCGGCCGCCGCAGCCCAGGAGAGCGCCCGTCTGAATTTCCTAGTCGGCCCGGGGCACCAAGCGTGGCGGGAGGGCGCCAGCCGCCGCGGCCTGCCCGGGAGAGTGCACCGTTCCCGGGGAGTCACTTGTTTGGAAGGGGCCCCCCCGTCACCGTTCTCCACGGCCTGGGGATTTCCGATCCAATTCTCTCAGTTGGTATGGGGGGCCGCACGTGGTGTGGGTGCCAGCCACCGCGGCTTGAGGGGACTGCCTTTCCAGTTCTACCAGCCGGCCCAGGAATGGGGAAGGGAGGAACTCCAGCCCCTTGCCGCCCCGCCCGGTGAAGCCCGCGCCCCTCGGCGATCTCACCAGAGCGGGTTCTCTCAGCCAGCCAGCCGTTCCAGGATGGGGTATGCTGTCTTTTTTATCTCTGTCGTGGCTTTGGGAGCTGTTCTGTATCATTTCTACTCCCCTAGTAGGTGTTCTGGAGGAGGAACTAGGATCCACGCGTCTTACTAAGCCGCCATCTTCTCCAGAAGTCCTCGGTTTTATTCTTTTTTGAGGGAATCCAAACCGAGGTTCTGTCATCTGCAATGACAAGAGCAAATTCCCTACCCCACACCTTTATCATTCCTGGTTTTCATAAACTATCTTTAACATCTTTCCAATAGATTGGCTGCAACTGCAGTTCTGTTTGAGTCATATCACTTTTTCTTTTCCAAATTATTAAAATGTTGTTCTGCAGGAGTCTGTGATGAATTATTATAAGTGTTTAAAAAATTTAAAGTAAACAATGCTCCTGTTAATTGATCTTTGGTGTTCTTATTTTCATAACATCATCCTCCTGATCTCCCCCTTTTTGTTTTATGAGCATAGACTTTAGCGTCCGGTTTGTTCATTCAATAATTTATTGCCCAGAGGGATTATGTAGAATTCCTGTGATATGAGTAATATGAAAAGAAGTATAAAATTTATGAAATTGCTTCCCTATATAAGCAGGACCATTGTCTGTTTTAATAGATTGAGGGCATCCCATAATAGCAAAAGCATTAAATAAGTGTGATCAAACATGATGGAAACATTCTCCAGATTGTGTGGTAGCCCAGATGAAATGAGAAAAGGTGTCTATGACATGCACATGTACATTCTACCAAAATGTGAAGTTTGAGTCCACAGGTTGGACAAGTCCTAACAATGTCCTGAGCTTGCTGTTTAGATAAAGATGGAAATTTCTTTTGCAGCCCTTTGCTATTAATATGAGTCAATTTGCAAAATATCATGGGATTTTGAATTACCCCATAAGAGTATCTGCTTGCTGATTTTGTAATGACAAAGGCCTTTAAGATTTGTATGAGCTTTTATATGCACGATAAAAAGAGGATTAATTCAACTTTTGGCTAATGTTTGTAAATGTAAAAACATTCGGGACAGTTCATTTCCTTCAAACAAAGAAGCTGTCTCAATGTGAGTGACTGTTTGGCGGACATATTTAGAATTAGAAACAATATTAAGAGATTGTGGAAAATTTTGCAATACCTGAATTACAGCTGCTAATTCAGTACGTTGGGTTGAGGTATAAGGTGTTTTCTAACTTTTGTTTTCCCCTGGGGTGACGTATGCAGCCTGCCTATTATTACTACCATCAGTAAAGACGATAACTGCTCTTTCTAGCGGGGAAGCCCAAACTATTTTAGGCAAAATCCATTGTGTTCTTTATAGAAATTATAAAAGTTCATTTATTTATTTATTTATTTTTAAAAAATTAACAACAAATGAACAAAAACATTTCTAACATATCATTATTCCATTCTATATATATAATCAGTTATTCAAAATATCACCACATAGTTGCATATTCATCATAATGATTAAGAAATTGTAAAAGTTTTGATATAGTCAAATGATTACCAATTTGTCCTTTAAAATCACTTAATGCTGTTTGCCAAGAGGTATTGAAGATAAATGGACTTTGAACCTCTTCCTTTGTGAGATCACACACTATGCGATTAGGATCGTGACCTCTTAATTGATAACATCTTTGGCTATTAAAGAAATGATTTTTTGAAAATATGTACTTAAACATTTCTGTCAATTATTTGGTAAAAAAAAAATCTATTTTAAAACATTATTTTGCTAAAATAGGCCTGTGGGAGATTGCAAGGTAAAGAAAATAATAAAATCAACAGGTTTTTCTAAATCTATTTGAATAAGCTGTCTTTTTTGAATGCAGTGTTCAATTAATTGTAATTCTTGTTCAGCCACAGTTGTTAGCTGCCTTTTGCTTAATAAATCAGAATCTCCTTGTAAAATATTAAACAAGTTCTGTAACATATAATTAGGAATCCTTAAAGTGGCAGGTAGTAAAAATGAAAGCAGAGTGTCAATAATGACATGTACCCATAGTAAATGACCAGATTTTGTAAAATGAATTTATTAGATTGATTGAAAATGAATGCAGAAATGAGGATTTTTTATAATTGGTTGTGCATTTTGGTAATTTTAAATTTATTGCATGCAGTTTTTATGATATTTTTTCACCATAGTGGCCAAATTCCAGTTTGCTTACATGACCAGGCCCATTTAGGTCCTCTGGGAACTGGCTAGGGACCAAGAAGAGCTTCCTGGGACCTAGGCATCTTTATTAAAGTACACCTTCTTCTGGGAGGATAGCCAGTCCTCCCAGCTAGAGTGAACATTTTAATTGTTTCTTACCAAGGTCATGTGATAGTAACATCAGTTGCATGTAATGGCAACATCAGGTGAACAGAACAGACTCCACAAGTATATTTTTTCCTTGCATTCAGCCCTCAAATTTGATCTGCTTCCAACATAAGTCATGGTTATTTGGGGATAAATTTAGTTTATGCTTATGTAGTTTATATAAACACTGGATAAGGCATTAAAATATTTTGGCTTAAAGGAATTTAGGTATTTATATGATTTGAATATTATTTAGCCAGTAATAGATTCATTTATAGCAGTGTTACTTAGATTAATAGATTAAGCCACCTGGTTTGGGGCAAGAAAAGAAACAGTTTTTTGCCAGTATAATGATACCCAGGAGAAAATCAGTATTTTTTATATAGATAACGACATGATAAAATTTAACATAAGTTATTTTGATAAAACACAGACTCTTTGCCTTTTACACTGATTATTCAGAAAAAAAATTTTATATCTTTTCACTAAGAGTCCAAGAAAATGTTGTTATTTTAGATTCATTAACTCTTTCTTGATTTTGACCATAGTTTCCATTTTTATAAACCCTCAGCAATTATTACATTAGTTCAGGCTTTGTCCTACATTTTTCTCATTTTTTAACAGTTATTCATTTCAGCTTAAGATAAAACTATTCTCTTTTTCCTATTAACAAAAATATATCATTCATATTTTTTATACTTAAATCATTATTTTAAACAAATATTTTACCACATATAATTACCACCAGGATTAAATTTGTTAAAATAATGTTAAATACTTAAAATATTTTAATTAATGCATACTTGAAACATCAATATATAGTTTTTAACAAGAATTTTCAGTTTTAAAGTTCTGAAAATATATTTCCTTTTCAAATATGAATAGGAGCTAAACTCATGGCCAGTTTCCAAATTGCTATTTGTCGAAGATCTAAGTTAACAAAAGGAAATGGGGCTGCCATTCCCATTCCTTGTCACAAGATTTTATTTGTAGCATTGGTATAAATTTCAGTAGAATAATTAATTAGATTAAACCAAGGTAACTTAACAGAACACTGAGTCAGAACTACAATCCTGAACTGCATACCCCTTAGGGGACCGATCTGCCACAATTCCATAGGAACTATTAATGAGTACTGACTCTTGTTCTGCATTGATCCTATTGAATATTTTCTGACTCAGGTGTATATGAATTTTTATATAAAGGTAGCTCATTAAGAACAAGCTCAGAAATTAATTTTTTTTTTTTGCTCTGCTAAAGGTATGGTAAAGAAGCAATCTTTTAAATCTATCATAATAATAGGAAACATTACGGCCTTTATGCTGAAACCAATAACAATGCTTCTGTACTAAAGAAAAGAGCTCTAGTGACTCTGAAGTCTTCATTGAGACCCCCGTAGTTTCTAACAATGTTTTCAACACACAAATATGCTTCTCCATTCACCCACTATGATTTCCCATTACCCTGATGCTACAAGGAAATCAAAAATTACTTTAAACTTCAAAAGACTTACAACAATGACCTAGGTCTGTTCCTGTGGCAAATCCTCAGCGTCCGGAGACACTCAATTTCCTTGGATACTTTAACAGGAAAGCAGAGTAGTCCCTTCTTTGAGTCCCTTCGTGGCCACCATCTGTTGGCCGCTGTTATGACCCTAAGGAATATTAAAGTAAAAACGAGAGAGAGACTGGGATCAGGGGGGCTGAAGCTTTAGCAGTAAAGACAACAGACAATTTTATTCTTAACTAGCTCCTGCTTATATACTGCAGGGTTTATGTGACTAAAAGCATGCATACATTTCGTGATAAAACAGAGTGCCTACTTTTCAGTATGTTACTCCCTACATACAAGAGATAGCCAACAAGACCTTGGGGTTTAAGAAAAAACAGACATTCTCCCCACTCAGACTGTCCTCCAATTAAGCAGATAGCAGTCTCCACAGTTTATTGCTGATGCCACTCCGAAGCCAGCCACTCCCAATAAATTCCACAGGTTTTCCATTAACCCTTGGCTCCTACAGGTGATATAGAATATAACTCAGTCTAGGAATAAAACCCTTCTGGTGTTTTACTATGAGCATAAAATCATCATTATTCATTTAAATTGTCACCATGCTCATAGCAAAATTCAAGTCTGATGCATGATTCTAACTACAGAAATAATCTATTATCTTCAGATTATTTCTCAGTCATTCCTGTTAAATTATGAAGGTTCATTTATAACACAGGATGAGGAAGGCAAGAAGTCACCAATAACTAGGAAATCTAGTTCCACTTTGTTTAAATAAATACTATGCTCAAAAACTAATCCTCATAAGGCATTGGAACAAGTATGAAAGATAATCCTTGTTTGATTTTGTATCAGTAAATTTCTTTCAATTTTATCAGGTGCCAAGGCTTTGGTAACTCAAGTATCTGAAAATCAAAGATGTTAATCCAATAATGTTAATCAACTCCCAATTTCGTCTGACTTTTCCCTCTGTTCTATGATGTGAATATTATCTAAACCTGGGCATCTTTGTGTTCTCAGATTAGTTACCTGATGCAACCAAAGTTTATACTTCTTTATCCATAATACAAGAGGGTAAGACAGAAATATATTACGGTCTGCAGCCGCCACCCAAAATCCTGGGCTACCTTTTGGATGAACTAAACCATATCCCTTGTCAAACTCTGAAAGTAATTTTATGTAGGGGAATGCAATCTTCTGCTTGATGTGTAGGCAATCCCACCCAAATCACATGATTGGAAAATCCTTGGTCCTATTAGGAAAAGAGAACAGGCAAACAGGTTCCAGGGAAGGAAACAATAATATTTTCTTTTAAGAGCAAGTATGTCTTGTGAAGCTTATGTAAGTAGCAGAGAAGCTTAGCCTACCCATAGGTATGACTAAGAGTTACTACTGGAGGACCTCTTTTGTTGCTTAGATGTGGCCTCACTCTCTCTAAGCCCAATTTTGCAAGTGAAATCATTACCCTCCCTCCATGTGGGACATGACATCCATGGGTGAAAGTCTCCCTGGCAACATGGGAGATGATTCCTAGGGATGAATCTGGCCCTGGCACCATGGGATCAGCAATTCCATCCTGACCAAAAGGGGGAAAAGAAGTGCAACTAATAAAGTATCAGTGGCAGAGAGAGTTCAAATAGAGTCAAGAGGCTACTATGGAGCTTTTCTTACACAAGTTTCAGGTAGACCTTGCTACCCATCATAGCCTGCCAAACCCCAACCAGGACCATTCCAGCCAATCCTAAAGAACACCTAGGGCAATATATAAGATTCCACAAGGGTTCCATGCACTAGTGTAACTTTCCAGAAACCTACAACCTTCAGATGGGTCCCTGGACTAGATAAGACCTGAAACCTGTAGGGCCCAGCCTCTTCAGAACATCAGATAGTTCCATCACCCAACCCCATAACAGACCCTTCCAACATGAAAAAGTTAGAATATCCATAGCCCAAACACCCCTAAAGAGAAGGATAAAAAGATCAAAGGTGATGATGGAATTATACAGAAAAGATAGAATTCAACAAATGAATATGATCGTTGAATCATTAAGTCGATATCTATTTTGGTCTCCAGTATCTTAGAGTAGCTAGGAGTAAAAACCTAAAATTGTGGAATTGTAACCCATGTCAAACTCTGACATATGTTCTACAGCTAATTGTGGTGCTGTGCTTTGAAATTTACTGGTTTTTTCTATGTATGTTATTTTTCACAATAAAAGAAAGAAAAAAGTTGATTGTGGTGATAAAAAAATATTTAAGCATTTTAGCCTCCTATATCCTGGAGCAACTAGAAGGAAAAATCTGAGAGGATCGTACGGCAGCCCATGACAAACTCTGGGATCTATCCTGTAACTACTTGTTGAAGAGTGCTTTGAAAACTATTGCTTTTTTATTTCTTAGCTTTGTATATATGTTATACTATACAATAAAAAAGTTAAAAAAATGTATTAACAACCAACCGTATAATTAAAATTATTTAAAGAATCAATCTAGAATATTTTAGAGAGGTAGTTTGAAATATTAAATATGTAACCACAGAATATTTTAGATGAAAAATATACAGAATATTGAGGCCCAGTATTTTTTCCTAATACTATTGCATGAACAGGAAAAACTGAAAGTTTTATAAGACATAGTTTTCTTTACTAATTTAGATACTTTAACTAAATTTTTAAGTTACAAGTTTCAGCTTTTCATTTACATTTCTAGTGTTTCAATAATCTCAGATGTTAGGTTCATATGATCTTTAATCAAAGGATAATATGTTAAATGTAAAAACAAGTTACATAGCTTAAATAAATTTTATAACATTTAAAAAAAGAGCAAGTATGTCTTTGAAACAAATAAATCTATTTAAAATGCCTGTTTTTTCTACCTAAGGAACTTTTTTTCAAAGAAGAAAGGACACAGTTACATTAGTTTTACCTGCTTCATTAACTGCATGTATTAGAAGATCTTGGCTAGAGGAGATATGGTTACTTTTATTCGTTCATTTATTAAGCAATATTTGTTGAAGACATATTAGGTTCTAGATGTTATTCTAAACAATGAAGACACAATAGTGGATAAGGGGGAGAGAACATCTCTACTCTCATGGAGCTGACATCCAAGGAAGGAAACCAATAATAAGATAATAAATGAATTATCTAATAAGCAACATAATAATGTCAGAAAATGAAAAATAATAATAATTAAATAGGATAATGAAAGAGAAGATAATAATGGTTTACAATTATTGGCTATGAGGATCAGGAAATACTTCTCTGAGATGGTGGCATGGGATCTGAAGATTTAAGGAGAAGAATTCAGCTAAGTGAAGATATCAGAAGTAAATGTTATACTTGCAGATAGAGTAGACAGAGCGTGATGTGTTGCAAGGATGAAAATCCTTTTCAACACATCTAGTGTATAGGGAATATGGAGAAAATTGTTGGAAGATGAGCTTAGAGGAGGCCACAGTTCAATGGTGCAAAACCTTACAAATCACAATAAGTAGTATATTTGTTATTCTAATTCAAACGAAGAGACACTACCAAACATCTTGTTCAGGTTGTCCAATAACTGACCACGTTTTGTATGGGGAGAGACTTTTCCTCTCTGATGAAACTTGGTGGGTGAAAAGCCTACACTTGAGACTTTAGAAACTGAAAATGTTGGATGGTACCTTTTCTGGTTCCATTGACACTATGAAAAGTCATAGAAAACAGGAATTTCTCTTGGATTGTGACAGTAAATGTAGGAAAACTAAGTTCCTGGGTCATCTGGGAGAGCAATGCTGATGGTAGTTCCCACTCTCCTGGGACAACTATGTCAATCAGCAGCAGCAAAGGCCATGATGGTGTCCTCAGTGGACCAATTCTGTAGCCTGACTGTGATGTGGCTCCTGGCTGTGTGCTTCTGAACCTGGTTTAACAACCCAGAAATTCTTTGAGTTCCCAATGTATTTCTAACCAATTTCTGCTTATATCAGCATATTAGTTATTTATTGTGGCATAACAAATGATCTCCAAACTTACTATCTTTAAACCACAGTAAACATTTCTATCTCAAATAGTTGTGTAGGACAAGGAATTAGTGAGCAACTTAGCTGTGTGGCTCTGGTTCAGCGTTTCTCATGAAGTTGCAGTCATGATATCAGTTGGGCATTTACTCATTTGAAGGTTCAACTAGGGCTGAAGAATCTGCTTCCAAGATGCCTCACTCACATGTTACCAGGAGGCCTAAATTTCTCACTGACTGTAGGCAAACATCTCAGTTCTTTACCGTGTGGACTCCTCCATGAGCTGCTTGAATGTCTTCATAACATGGGAGTCAGTTTCCTCCAGAGCAAGGGACTCAAGAAGAGTGAGATGGAAGCTGCTATGTCTTCCATGATCTAGCCTTGGAAATCGCATTCCATCTTTCCAGTATATCCTATTGGTTTCCCCGCTCAACCCTATGTGATTTGGGAGGGGTTAAACAAGGGCATGAATTCCAGAGAGGTGGGGATAACTGGTGCCATGTTAGAGACTGGCTGTCAGAATTAGTAAGAATTAGTTTCTGCTATTTGAGCTAAAGGCCCCAATTGATTTTAATGCTATTGAATGGTGTTAAGCAGGGGAGTGATATACTCTGATTTATGCTCCTAAAAGGCAATTTTCATTCCTATTGGAGAATGGAATATTGAAACAAAAGTAGAAGCAAGAGGCTTTTGCTTGTATTTCGAGTGACATGTGATATTACTTTTTTTGCAGCAAAATGGTGAAATCTCTTCAGATTCAAATTACAGCTGTAAAGAGTAGCCACACAATTTCTGATTGGGTGGAGAATTTGAAAGGAATATATGAATTAAGAATGACTCCAAAGTTTTATACCCAACAACAGGGTATATGTTAGAGCCCTTTTTAGAGCTAGAGACAAGAGATGGAGAAACAGTATTTTAGGAGGAATCAAGAGTTTTGTTTTAAATGTAAATTTAATATGTTTGTTAGACATTTATGTAGAGCTGTAACTTAAATTGTTAAATATACAATTCTGGAGTTCAGGTTAGAGGATCAAACCCAAAGATATAAATTTGGTGTCTTCAGTATAAAGATGAAATTTAAAACCACTTTCTCCATTAATTTAGTAGACCTGTTAATACAGAATGCGACTGAGATAAGAATGAAATCTTGTCACTGCTGATATGAAGCAGCTTTGCCATTTCCATGGACTTATGCAATTATTTCCTTCTAAAAAATGAAAAATAGGTATTGTTTAAAAAGAAAAAAATAACGGGTTACTAATGTTTTCAGAAAAAATCTATCAGAATATCACTCAATTATTTTGCTTCAATATTCTTAAATCAGACACAAAAATGTCATTTTAAATTTCTTTACTTTTGTTTCAAGTTAATCCAACCAACTTGAAATTTTGAAACGTGCATTGTTTGGCAGAGAGGAATCCCTTCTACACATTATGAACGACTTAATAAGAAAGATAACAGAATCACCCACTTCTGTGAACCAGACCCTAAGAGAGATCTGTGAGGAAATGTCCCTCATCTAAGCAAAGGCTCCTAATCACTCTCTTTGCCTCTCACTAGGGGAGAGCAAATGGATGCTGGGTTGTGTTGGGAGACAGGAAATTGCTGAGTTGCATTACAAGCCATGTTTGTCCAAGTTATATTCTGGTTACGTGTATTTACTTTAGAATGTGGCTGGTGACATTTTACTGTAGAACATCTGTCCCTGTCTTCCTGACTAGCATTTTATTTTCTAAAATGACAGTTGTGTCACCTTAATTCATGATTATTAAAATGGCCCTGTCCACACTACACCTTTGAAACCCCCGTTCTTGTCAGATGTGTAACAATATTGGCATCTTTCACCATTATTAATATAACAAGAATGTGGGTAGGAATAACTGTTCTATCAAAACAGAACAATATTGATGCACAGTCATGACTGCTGGAACTTGAATAAAGCGACATGTTTATTTCTAATTGGAATTTGCATTTCAACTCGGAGAGAAATCAGTCGGACAGGCACATTTTTCGAAAAACTTCCTCAATTATTTGAGTATCTATGTTGACATAGTTTAATTCAGTAGAGATTATTCACTTACCTCTCTCTGGCTGAAACTCAAGTAGAAACAAGAGGCTTTGGCTTGTATTTCAAGTGACATATGATATTATCTGAATTTATCTTCCTTCAAATCACATTCCACTACAGATCAATCTATTGATACCAGGATCATGTTTTAGTCATCCAGGCTTGAAATTTCAAAATTGCTTATGGTTTCCCCTCTTTGCACTGCCAATGCCTAATCAATAATCAACTTCATATACATATTTTTAAGACCTTCATTAATATGTGTATAGGATGTCAAGATGAAAAAAATCACACCTGACCCTCAGGAATCCCATACTGCTTGCATTTAACCCTCCTCCTATATTTCTACCGGTGCTAATCCAATCTTAACTAGCTGCCTTACCTCCACTCACTCACACATCCAATTTATCCTAACCATCGCTCCCACATCGATCAAAGAAAAAAGAAAACAAAACTTGTGTGCATATGTTAATCTCTTCCTCAAAAATTTATAGTGAATTCCTTTTTCTACAGAATTGTGTTATTTATCTTTACCTGGTACACAAGACATCCAACAATATGTTCGTCATCTTACTTTGAAGTTCTCCCCCCCCCCAATCCCTCTGTTCCATTCAAACTAGCCTGCACACTACTCCCACATGAGTCATATTATCCTACTATCAAGGCTTAGTTCACACCATCTCGCTTGCCTGGAAATGTAACCTTCCCTCCATGAAACTCATCTAAGTAGAATAATACATGTTTAAGCATATACCATATTTACAACTTTACAGGTACTTTTTAAAAAGAGCATTAACCACATATTAAATATAAACAATTTAACTTTTCAGTGTTTATCTTATTTTTCCTGTTAGATCACACATGCCTTGACATCAGGAACCCCTTGATAATGTTTGTCCACCTGGTACCAGAGCTTTTCCCTAGACACTCCACAAATATACGGTGAAGCTGCTTTCTGACGTTTGGAGCATCAGCAGAATCTCTGTTGGTAGAAAATAATGACCAGACGACATGGGATTCTTAGGAGAATTTTTAAAGTATGCCCAGAAGACTTCAAAATTAATATCTGGCCAGAGATGTTAATATTAAAGAAAACAGGAATGCCTTATTTTCTGGCAAAACTCAATTACGTATGTAAGTTTATATAGGATAGTAGGCAATATTTCCAATAATATTTGCTATTTACTGGGTCAGAGGGAGACTCTTGGTCCTTGAGGCTGCACATATGCAGGGAGGGGTTAGGGAAGTTCTTTCCTGTCCAGTTCTTCCCTGTCTGAACTGCTCCCTAGGTCCACAAATGCAATGTGTGTTCTACTTTGCTAGCTGCCGGAATGCAACACACCAGAGACAGATTGGCTTTTAATAAAAGGGGATTTATTTTGTTAGTTCTTCAGAGGAAAGGCAGCTAACTTTCCACTGAGGTTCTTTGTTATATGGGAAGGCACAGGATGGTCTCTGCTGGCCTTCTCTCCAGGTCTCTGGGTTCCAACAACTTTCCCCGGGGTGATTCCTTTCTGCATCTCCAAAGGCCTGGGCTGAGCTGCCGGTGCTGAGATGAGGTATGCTGAGTTGCTTGGGTTGTGCTACGTTGCACTCTCTCATTTAAGCACCAGCCAATTAAATCAAACATCAATCAGCAACAGATGAGGTTCACATGCCATTGGCTCATGTCCGCAGCAACAAAACTAGCCTTCACCTGGCCAAGTTGACAACTGAATCTCACTACCACAATGGGGATCAGTGTGCGGCTCAGTTACAACAGCACCCCTGTGCATAGCATAAAGAGATGGAACTTAGTATAGAATCTCTTTAAAATTTTATATTTTGCAGTATTTTATCATGTTAGATTTCTTATGTTTAAAATCTTAATTTTCTTTGTATAAGTGAAGCCATTCCACTTTTTATTGAGCTTGGCTTAGAGTTAATGATGCAATATTAATTTTTTACTTTGAATTGAATTTCTTACTGTAAACCCATTATTATACTCATAATTGTCAAATATGGAGCCTGATAAACACTCAGATAAATACTCAGATAAATAAAGTCACTGAGGCATAAAGAGCTGAAGTCACTTGCTGGAAGGCTTGTGGCTATGTATTGGAAATATCAGGTCTGGATCTCCTTGCTTGGGTGTCTAGCGATTTTTCTAATATACAGAATATGTCACCAACCACACTAATATAAGCATTGTAGGAAATGAAATTAAATGGTGTTGATTCCTAATGTCCCTTGTAATCATCCCAACACTTTTCTAAAAAAAAACCCCACCAACTCAAATGATGTAAGGATAATGCACATATTTTTCTAAAATTATAATGTTTAGAAATTTAGTATCTATTTGGATGGTGTGGTGGTTTGAAGCTGTTATGCACCCTAGAAAAGGCCATTTTTTAGATTTAATTTTTATTTATTTATTTTTCTTTTTTAAACATCTTTAATTGCAAAATATAACATACAGAGAAATGTGATAAATTTCAAAGTACAGTTTAACAAGTATTTACAGAGTAAACTTCAAAGTATAGTATGGTTTACAGTTCCACAATTTAAAGTATTTCCTTCTGGCTGTTCTGATATACCAGAAACTAAAAAGAAATATATACATTCAGCAGCCATAATCATTTGTTAAATCCTAACTTCTCTGTCACAACTCCTCCCTCTCATTTGCTCATCCTGTCAATCTTCTGAGATATTTGGGCAATGGCCATTCTAACTTTTTTATGTTGAAAAGGGATGTTGACATTATGGGGTAGGAGAATGCATCTGGTTGATGTTCTGGGAGATACTGGTACCTCTTGAGGTTCAGAGCTTATCTGGCATTGGAGCAATCTGGATGTTTTAAGTTTCCGAAATAAACCTAATAAGTAAAACCGCTATAGAGTCTTAGATAAAGCCCTGGGTTTTCTTTAGGGTTTTCAGGAATACTCTTGGTTGGGGCTCAGCATACCATGGCAATTTGTAATATCTGGCTGAAGCCTGCATGAGGGTAACCTCCAGAATGACCTTTTGACTATTTGAACTCTCTTAGCCACCAGAACCTTATTTTGTTCCTTCCCCCTCCCCCCACTCCTTTTGGTCAAGCAGGTATTCTCAATTCCATGAGGCCAGGACCAGGCTGATTCTTGGGAGTTATGTCCAATGTTGCTAGGGAAACTTACATCGCTGAAAGTTACATCTCATGTAGGGGGTAGGGTAATGAGTTTAGTTGCAGAGTTTGAAGCCATGTTCTTTTAATTCACCCCTGTAAGTACAGACCTGTTGTGGGTAGGACCTTTTGGTTAGGTTGTTTCAATTGAGATATGACCCACCTCATTCAGCGTGGGTCTTCATCCTTTTACTGGAGTCCTTTATGAGGATAAAACACAGGAAAGGCTGAGAGACCTTAGAGAGAAAACTCCCAGAGACGCCAAGAGAAGACCCACAGGAAACAGAGGGGAAGTTACTGGAACCAGAAGCTGAAAGTAATGAAATTTGAGAGCGAAGGTCCGGCAGACGCCACTCATGTGCCTTCCCATATGCCAGAGTGTCCCAAATGCTGACAGCCTTTCTTCAGAGCCCAGGTATCATCCTGCTGATGCCTTAATTTGGACATTTTCATGGCCTAAGAAGTGTGAATTGATAGTTAATAAATCCTGAGTGTAAAAGTCAACTCATTTCTGATATATTGTGTTCTGGCAGCTTTAGCAAACTGAAAAAGATGGTGAGGAAACACTTCTTGTTCACTGCAACTCATCTCACCTTATTTACCCTGTTATTTCAGAACACTTCAGAAATTAACCCAAAAGCAAGTTTTGAATAAACAAGAAAAAGTTCTTTACAGAAGTCAGACGAGAATTTGTTAAAGGATAAGATCTTCAAATTTTCTTATTTGAATTTCAAAAGCTCCCTTTTTGATTTTTTTAAAAAAATTTAATACTGTACCATTTTCCTAAGGCGATCTGGGGATGAACCACTGCCAAACAAAGTAGTCAGTGTCCTATGTTAAAGGTGATGTAGGGTGGGCCACAGTGGCTCAGCAGGCAAGAATGCTTGCCTGCCAGGCCAGAGGACCCAGGTTCGATTCCTAGTGCCTGCCCATGTGAAAAAAAAAAAAAAGGTGATGCATTCTTCTTCCTCACTTCTAGATCAAACATGGGAAAAGAAGGGGGAAAAGAAAAGGCATGTCATTTTTTTCTGGCTCTGGATTACCATGGTGCTGATGAATGTGGAGTTCCAATAAATTCTCCCCATCCATACCTGCCTCATGCACAAAACTATAAATGGAGAGTGCAAACAGCTCAACCTGGTGGGATTTGGGTCCAAAAATTTCAGTTTTGCATTGGGCAATGAACTGATCATTTTATAATCTTCACCCTACTTCAGGTAATACGGAGTTGGATGGTAAATTTAACATACCTTCAAGATCTGAATTCAATTACCCTTAAAAAGTTTTCACATATGCACAACAGTCACCCAATTAAGTCTCTCATGGATTTAGTTTCTAAATTTGGCCAGCAAATACCTTTAACTATTTAATAATAATAATGATATTGATAATAATGGCAATATTAACTGGTAAAATGTTTACTATATGGCAAAGTTTTCTAAGACCTTTACTTAAATTAATTCATCAAAATCCTTATCAGGTGAAATTTGTTATCAAATCCACTTTACGGATGGGGTGATTATTATCACCCCAAGGTTAATAATCTTTCTTTAGGACACAGAGGGCCTTCTAATCTCAATTGTCTGCCTCAGCAGCCTTCAGTTCTATTCACTACACCATCCTATCTATTCCGCTCTCAGACGGGAGGTTCCATTTCTATGAAGCATCTGGTTCTTATCTTTAAAGATGGAGAACAGAGGAAAACAGCTTTCCATATTTAGTCCTCAATTAAAGTTGGAAATTCCTGGAGCTAACGGTCCTAAAAATTATGTAACAATACTATGAGTTGATAGCACATTTGTAAATATCATACAACCTCCACTTTGAACTATTTATAATTTTAGTAATATAAAATAAAATTATATTACTTTATTTGCCTCCCTCATTTGCTATATTCTGTGTCACCAGTTATATTGCAATCCCTCGAATTTTACCTTTCTGCTATGCGATGATTCATCCAGTTTGAAGATAGACATTCAATCTACCAAATATTCTTCTCTTCATAGGACTTAATCTGATACGTGGAAATGGTGCCAACAGAGTGAAAAAAAAAAAAAAAACCTCCTGTCAGGAAATTGTTTCTGCATCTTGTATCAAAGAGTTTGATAAAAGTGAGAGAGTATACAACTCATAGCAGGATTGACTACCCACTGCTTTTAACTTAAAAAGTAAGGATGAAATAAATATAATTGGTAAATTTAAGTCAGTGCAGAGGAGCATTTTGACAGTCTCCAGACAGCCTTGATTTTGTAAGCTTGTTCGTGATTTATGCCTTGAGAAAGTGGGAATGTTATTAAAAATAATTGCGTTCCACAGCATTTTTGCATATACAGAAATTCAATAACGGTTATCAGTCTCTTATTATGGAATCTATTCTTATGCTTGACATAGTATTCCCCTAAGGATGTCTCAGATTACATTTGCCTATCATCTGTCAACTGTCTATACCTTGTATAAAACTTACCCTTCTGTACAAATTTGTCTACATAAGGAGGCACCCAGAATGGCCTCAAAGAAGATGTGCCAATGGATTGAGACAGTCTTTCTTCCCCATAATAAAAATCACCAACATTTTGAGCACTTCCTACATGTAAACAACTGGATAAATACCTCTTCTTTAAAACCTCCTTCAATCTTCATAGTGGCCCTCTGCGGGCCATTTTTAGCTCCATTGTCCTAAAGAAAACTGAGGCACAATGAAGGTAAGTTACCCAACTAGAAATTAATGTAGCTCATATTCTCATCCAATCGCTGTCAGATTCTAGAGTCTGTGCTTTATCGACTCAGCTATAGCCCCTAATCCATCCTTGCTTCTGGCCTACAGCTGCCGAAAGTCAACATAACTTATCTGCTATGAGTCTTGAACTGGGTCACCATAGTAGGGTCCCTCTGTGTACTCAGTGCTGAACAGTAAAGATAAAGACATGAGGGTCAGAAACAGGGACCCAAGGAGATGGGGAGGAAAGGATTCTGAGGCAGGAGAAAAATGGAGACCTGCAGCAGGGGAGTCTCTTAAAATTTCAGAAACAGTTCTAGCCATTCTGACTTCCTCTTTAGCATCATCAGGCTAGTGTAGAAGAGAAGAAGCTTGAACCTGAATTCCTAGGTCCCAATCTTACTCTGGGAACCCCAGAAAACTTAACTCTTGGGCCATTTCCTAAAGCCCCAGGAAGATGTCCTCTCTGAGACATGAGATGTCACCATAAGGGTGCCTTCATAAACTTATTGAGCATCTTCACTCTCAGAAGTTCCCCATCTATAAAGAATGAAAGTATACCTTCTCAGCAACTCCACCCAGAATCAGGAAAAGAAGCAGCACCCCTCATGGGAAATTCTTTCCAACCACTGGAAACCACCCTCCAGCTCTACCCCATTCTTCTTCCTGTGACCCCAACAAGTCACTTGTCTTAACCATCCTATCCCCTTGGGGATAACCTGGATGACTTGTCGACATCATTGTTAGAGCATCACCAAGAGACTGGTTAACATGTCAAAACAGAAGCATGTACAAATAGATTATACTAAAGCTGTATCTCAAGAAAGGTATATTTAAATAGAATTTAAATTGCTGTCATGTTAGCCAAACACGCATACTCAAAATTCTTGTGTGGGGAGCAGTGGGGGGGGGGGGCGGCTGTGGAAAGCATTTCTGGAGAGCTACCCAAACAAATGGTTTATCACCTATTTTAGAAAATCATGTAGGTATCAAGTACAAATGAACCCAGAGGGCTGCCATTTGACAATAGTACTGAAATGAAAGGCAAGGACGAGAGAGCTCAGTTAAGAATTTTAAGCCACAAGATCACATTCGATTATCTCCTTATGTGGACATAATTTTAGCTTTTTATTATGTAAAACTATTATTTCAATTTTATAATGCAGAAAAAAAATTGTCTGACACAATTCACAAATTATGCTTACTGTTTCCTATATCAAATAGAACTTTTTTTAAAAATATGCTTCAACAATTGCGACTGTCTGAACTGAGCGGATATCTTAAAGGGCTCACCGCCTGCGCACAGCCCAGTGCCACAGATGCCCAATGCCATGTAAAACACCATCTGCCTGTAGTCCTACATCTCAAAGAATTTCCCACCTCTGCTTGTCACCCTTGTTTATTCTCACTCTGGCCTGCTTTCCAGAATTTCCAAGCTGTTCCAGTCTACATAAAATCCGTCACTCTTCCAGGCCCCTTTGTACTAGTTGCCAGGTTGGGCTCCTGCATTTCAAGCTATTTTACGCATTGCCCCAAGCAAGCAATTCCCTTCCTACCCACAAATTTCCATGGTCTCCATTCCTAAGCTTGGGATACAGTCCCTCAGAGGATGAGAGGGCAATGGGCAATTTTTGTTCGGCTTTTTTCTTTTTCACAAAACAATTAACAGTAATTAGTAACAATTCAGTTGAAGATTCAGAAGCATGATATTTATATCAGAAATATTTGAAGGAGACCAAATCTGGTCCAAGGTAAACTGTAGACTACAGCTGTTCAGAAATTAGGTTATAAGATCAATATGTTTGAAATATTCTTGTGAATAAATTACTCTAGCATTTACCCACATTGTACACAAATTGTCACACACACTGTCATAAACATATTGTACTATCCTTGTTATAGTACTTTGGTCTGAAACTCTTTTATCGCAGACTTTTTCAGGATGCCACACACATAAAGCAAGTTATAAAATGGAGCCACTTAGAGAAAAACTGTACAAAAGAAATATCAGGTGAATCAATAGGCAATTTTAATTTTTTTAATATCCATATTTAAAAAGACATAGGTAATATTGTTTTAATAATATGATTTATTTGACCCAATCTACCTAAAATATTATCATTTCAACACATAACCAACATAAAATTTTTGAGATAATTTTCAATATATATTTTTTCATCTCTTTGAAATCTGGCATATATTTTACATTTGTAGCACATTTCCATTTGTCCAAGCCACATCAAAAGTGCTCAGCATCTGTCTGTGGCAAGGATCTATCATATTGATAGACAGTCTTAGAGGAATGGATATCTGCTATCAATTTCTTATTAAAAAGAATTATTTTTATAATGAGAATAAACTATGAAAAGAAAATAGCACACATAGTTCATGTTTGTTAATAGTTCAAAATAATTTAAAAATTTTCATTCTCACCAAAACAAGTTCTCATTTTATATATGAGTGTTTCAGTTTGCTAAAGCTGCTTTCACAATGGATTGGCTTTTTACAATAGGGATTTATTAACTTGCAAATTTACAGTTGTACGGCTGTGAAACTGTCCCAATTAAGGCATCAACAAGATGATACCGTCTCTGAAGACAGACTGTTGGCATCCGGGGTTCCTCTATCAGCCAGCAAGGCACATGGCCAGCATCTGTTTGTCCTTTGCTCCCGGGTCTCATTGCTTTCAGATTCTGGTTTCAGTGTCTCTTTCAGCTACTGGGGATCCTCACTTGCTTCTCCCAGGGCTTTTCTCTCTAAACCATCTCTGGGTGTTTCTCTTTCTGAACTCTCCAGGCTTTTTTTGTCTTTTATCTTCATAAAAGTTTCCTCTAAAAGATTAAGACCCACCTGGACTTGAGTGGATCACATCTCAGTTGAAACAACCTAATCAAAAGGCCCTACCCACAGTAGGCCTGCACCCACAGGAATGGATTAAAAGACGATGGCATTTTCTGGGATACAAGACAGCTTCAAACTAGCACACTCAGTTATCCGTAATTGATCGTTAGCTAGAGTTTTGAATTCCCATTGTTGTCAGATAAAAACTTGAACTGCTCTCGTTCTAGGCACATCCATATGGCAGGATGTTCCACATAAATTGTCCCAGCTCTTGCTTTGGAAATATGGTCCTGGAACAAGGGACAACAGGTTAATGGAACAGTGCATGCAGTATAACAAAAAAGCTTTGGAAACAGTGCACTTTCAACTCTATAAGCAATTTCAGTAATAATACATTTGCATGAACTCTTGTTACCTTAATTAACTTTTTATGCGTTCTTTTCTCCTTATCTCTCAGTGACTCTACAAACTTATTGAAAATTGATTTCATCACAAGATTTTGCTAAGTAGAAAAATCCTTTTTATTTTTATGGTCGTTTTTGGAAAGCTTTTAACCTATAAGATAAAACACTAACTTTTTTTTTCCTTAAAAAAAGCCAAAACTAAAATATGACAAATGTTCTTGTGTAATTTGTTAAGCAATATCACAGCTGAGTATTCATTTATCCATTCATTCAACAAACATTTTTCGTAACTTCTTTATTGTATAGTATAACATATATTCAAAGTAAGGAAATTAAAAAGCAATAGTTTTCAAAGTACTCCTCAAAAAGTGGTAACAGGGTAGATCCCAGAGTTTGTTATGGGTTACCAGGAGATCCTCTCATATTTTTCCTTCTAGCTGCTCAGAATATAGGATGCTAGAGAGCTTAAATACTTTTTTTATCATCACAATCGACTCTTTTTTTCCTTCTTTTTTTTGTGAAAAATAACATATATACGAAAAAGCTACAAATTTCTAAGCACAGCACCACAATTAGTGGTAGAACATATTTCAGACTTGGACATGGGCTACAATTTCACAATTTTAGGTTTTTACTTCCAACAGCTCTAAAATACTGGAGACTAAAAGAGATATCAGTTTAATGATTCAACATTCATGTTCGTTTGTTAAGTCCTATCTTCTATGTATAATTCCACCATCACCTTTGATATTTCCATACCTCTCATTGGGGTTGTTTGGGCTATGGCAATTCTACATTTTTTATATTGGAAGAGTCTGTCACTGATATGGGGTCAGGAGATGGAACTATCTGATGTTCTGGAGAGGCTGGGCTAGATGTCAGCACTTATCTGGACCAGGGACCCATCTGGAGGTTGTAGGCTTCTGGTAAGTTACTCTAGTGCCTGGAACCCTTGTGGAATCTTATATATTGCCCTAGATAGAATATTTAGGATTGACTGGAATGGTCCTGGTTGGGGTTTGGCAGGTTATGATAGGTAGCAAGGTCTACCTGAAGCTTGCATAAGAGCAACCTCCAGAGTATTTGAACTCTCTATTTGAACTCTCTCTACCATTGTTATTTTATTAATTACACTTCTTTTCCCCCTTTTGGTCAGTATGTAATTGTTGATCCCATGGTTCCAGGTCTGGATTCATCCCTGGGAGTCCTCTCCCATGTCGCCAGGGAGACTTTCACCCCTGGATGTCATGTCTCACATAGCGGGGAGGGCAATGATTTCACTTGCAGAGTTGGGTTTAGAGAGACTGAGGCCACATCTAAGCAACAATAGAGGCCCTCCAGAAATAGCTCAAGGCATGCTTATAGGTAGTCTAAGCTTCTCTGCTACCTATATAAGCTTCATAAGAGTAAGCCTCATGATCGAGGGCATGGCCTAATGACTTGGGTGTCCCTACAGTTTGACACAGTATCAGGGGATTCCCTGATGTGTAAGGTTTAACAGTTCCATAGTATTTCTCCCCTCCCTCAGGGGACTTTGCCAATACTTTTGATTATCTGCTTAATATACTCTAAGAAGCTTCCAGCCATTAAAATAATCTATACAGGATTAAAGGACCTCTTTCTCATTCTGTGCTGTGTTTCAGTTGTTCAAATAAGTTATACAGAAAGGTTGAATTAGATTATGCACTACAGAAAATTTCAGTTCCAGATTAAATAAAACTTCTTGCATTGGTCTCAAAGAGCATGTGTGGTTCTAAAATACAGACACTGTCTTCCTTACCCCTATGCTCTGAATAACTTGAACCCCAAACTGTTTGGGTTTGTTCTTATCTCTAAATATCCAGTTATATATATAAAACAGCCTCTCAAAATCCAGAAATAATAATCACCGCTCTGGACTTATGTGTCTGCAAAAGCTTACAATCTAAGCCCCTGTTTTTTTATAAGCATCTTCTAAAAGTGAAATACCATTGTTGTTTTTTGGTTTCTGGCTTATTGGGTCTCATCTAGTGTCCCACGTGTTCATTCACATCGTTGCATGCCTCACGACTTTGCTCCTCTTAGTAGCTGCACAGCCTTCATTTATAAGTATACACCATCGTTCACCACTCTACTTCGCCATCGGTGCATCTTTCAGCCACCAGCATTCATCAGGCATCATGTAGAGGGCCCAAAGTCCACAGTCCATCAACATTCTCAATTTAAGATAATTTCATTGTTACCAAGAGGCAGAAAACCAATAAACACACCCTCACCAAATAGGAAATATAAACCTCCTCTTAACTCTTGTCTCTCACTCCATTATTAACCTCTGCTGTGCTGTGTAAGTGATGGTTTCCTTTTGAACATAGCTCATAGCATGCAATAGCAGTTTTCCCCCGTACCCTGGACTTAAACACTCTTTATACAAGAATCATAGCTTTGAAGTAATTCTTACAAGAACTCATTCTTATTTCTACTGTGAGTCAGTGGGACATGTAGGTTTACACAACCCCTTTCAATCTGGTTCATCTTCAGTATTGTAATATTACTTCTAGACCCACTAGAGAATCACCTTCACTCCTATCTATTCCCTTACATTGGAGTGCAGCCTCATTAGCTAACAGTTCACCCATCTCTAGCTTCTATGTATCTCTAAATCCCTTGAATTCTGTTTTATAAGTCTCTGATTATACATTCATGCTGGTCATAAAAGTGGAATCATATAGTATCTGTCCTTTTGTTGTCTGGCTAATTTCACTCAGCATTATGTCCTTAAGGCTCATCCATCTTGTCATTCTGCCAATAATTATCTTTTAATTGGTAAGTTCAGTCCGTTAACAAAGTTATTACTGAATAAGCATTGCTTGATTTCACCATTTTATGTTTTTTATTTTATTTGTCAGATGTACATATTCTATTCCCTCTTACTTTTTATATTCTTTAAATTACCCTTAGTGGTACTCTTCAATTCTATGCTCTCCTCCAGACCTCCCTCTCCTGTCTTTTTTTTTTTCAGCTGGCAGAACTCCTTTTAATATTTCTTTTAGGACTGGCCTCTTGTTTTTTTTAAAATTAATTTAAAAAATTAACAACAAACAAACAAAACATTAAGATATCAT
Source organism: Tamandua tetradactyla (assembly GCF_023851605.1). Classification (NCBI taxonomy): domain Eukaryota; kingdom Metazoa; phylum Chordata; class Mammalia; order Pilosa; family Myrmecophagidae; genus Tamandua; species Tamandua tetradactyla. The sequence continues at coordinate 6,629,184 of NC_135347.1, read as the reverse complement.
TCCATTCTACATATATAATCAGTAATTCTTAATATATCACATAGTTGCATATTCATCATTTCTTAGAACATTTGCATCGATTTAGAAAAAGAAATAAAAAGACAACAGAAAAAGAAAATAACAGAGAAAAATAAGATTATACATACCATACCCCTTACCCCTCGCTTTCATTTATCACTAGCATTTCAAACTAAATTTATTTTAACATTTTTTCTCCCTAATATTTATTTTTATTCAATATGTTCTACTTTTCTGTTGATATGGTAGATAAAAGGAGCATCAGACACAAGGTTTTCACAGTCACAGAGTCACACTGTGAAAGCTACATCATTGTTCAATCATCATCAAGAAACATGGCTACTGGAACACAGCTCCACACCTTCAGGCAGTTCCCTCCAGCCTCTCCACCACATCCTGAACAACAAGGTGACATCTACTCAATGCATAAGAATAACCTCCAGGATAACCTCTCAACTCTGTTCGGAATCTCCCAGCCACCGACATTTAGTCTCATTTCACTCTTCCCCTTTTTGGTCAAGAAGGTTCTCTCAATCCCTTGATGTTAATTTTCAGCTCATTCTAGGGTTTTTCTCAGTCCCTTGATGCTGAGTCTCAGCTCACTTGAGGATCTCTGTCCCATGCTGCCAGGAAGGTCCACACCCATGGGAGTCATGTCCCACACAGAGAAGGGGAGGGTGGTGAGACTGCTCGTCGTGTTGGCTGGAGAGAAAGGCCACATCTGAGCAACAAAAGAGGCTCTCTTGGGGGTGACTCTTAGGCCTAAATTTTAAGTAGACTTGACCTCTACTTTGTGGGGTTAGGTTTCATATGAACAACCCCCAAGACTGGTGGCTCAGCCTATAGCTTTGGTTGTCTGCACTGCTTGTAAGAATATCAAGAATTCAACTTGGGGAAGTTGAATTTCTCCCCACTCTCACCATTCCCCAAAGGGGGCTTTGTAAATCCTTTTGCACTCACTGATCAAATCACTCTGAGATTCATAAGGGCATCACTCTGGACAAAACAACAAAATTTCATGTCCTACCTGAGATTCCAAGTACTTACGGCATTCAGTCAAACTATCTATATAAGTTATATTAGGAAATGCACTAGTCAAAATATAAATTTTGTAACAAATAAACATTTTTTGCTTTAGTGTCACACATAAGGTGACATTTTAAAATATTAATTACCATCTATTTTCAGCACCCTGCAATAATGACATTCCTTTGTTCTTCCTCATGCAAAAACATTTTTAAAAATTGTACGTTGTACATTTCACTATTATTATATACTCTAGGCATTCCTAGATTACACCATCTCAATCTTTAACATCTATCTTTCTTTCTGATTTCATTTATGTCCCCAGCCCTCCTCTTTCTGTCATTTTCACATGCAGCTTCATTCAGTGTTTTAACATAATTACATTACAGTTAGGTAGTGTTGTGCTGTCCATTTCTGAGTTTTTGTATCCAGTCCTGTTGCACAGTCTGTATCCCTTCAGCTCCAATTACCCAATATCCTACCCTATTTCTATCTCCTGATGGTCTCTGTTACCAATGACATATTCCAAGTTTATTCACTAATGTCGGTTCATATCAGTGAGACCATGCAGTATTCGTCCTTTAGTTTTTGGCTAGACTCACTCAGCATAATGTTCTCAAGATCCATCCATGTTGTTACAAACTTCATAAGTTTATTCTGTCTTAAAGCTGCATAATATTCCATCGTATGTATATACCACAGTTTGTTTAGCCACTCATCTGTTGATGGACATTTTGGCGGTTTCCATCTCTTTGCATTGTAAATAACGCTGCTATAAACATTGGTGTGCAAGTGTCTGTTTGTGTCTTTGCCCTTAAGTCCTTTGAGTAGACACCTAGCAATGGTATTGCTGGGTCATATGGCAATTCTATATTCAGCTTTTTGAGGAACCGCCAAACTGCCTTCCACAGCAATTGCACCATTTGACATTCCCACCAACAGTGAATAAGTGTGCCTCTTTCTCCACATTCTCTTGGATGTGGCCCTCAACCAGGGCTGGCCTCTTGTTGATAAATTCTTTCAGGACTTCTTTGTCTGTGAAAGCTTTAATCTTTCCCTCAGTTTTGAAGGACAATTTGGCTGGGTACAGAATTCGTGGCTGGAAATCTTTCTCTTTCAGGATCTTGAATATATCATACCACTGCCTTCTGGCCTCCAAGGTGCTAACTAAATAGTCTGAACTCAGTCATATCTGATTTCCCTTGCATGTAGTAGATTGTTTTTCTCTTGCCGCTTTCAGGATTTTCTGCTTCTCTTCACATTTGACAGACTGATTAGTATCTGCCTTGGGAAAGGCTTATTTGGATTTATTCTGTTTGGAGTTATTTGGGTTTCTTTGACTTGTATATTCATGTCCTTTATGAGGGTTGGGAAGTTTTCCCCCATTATATCTTCAACTACTCTTTCTAGGCCTTTACTCCTCTCTTCTCCTTCCGGGACACCAAAGGTTCTTATATTTGTGTGCTTTGTTTTGTCTATCATTTCCCTGAGTTCCCATTCAAATTTTTCCATCTTGTTTGTCATTTGCTGTTTTGAGTCTTTGAAATCAGTTACCCTATCCTCTATATCACTTATTCTTTCTTCTGACTCTTCAAATCTGGTGTTGTGTGCCTCTAATATGTTCTTTATTTGATAAACAGAGTCTTTAATCTTCGTGATTTCTGCTATTTTTCTATTTATTCTTTCAAATTCCTCTTTGTGCTCTTGTACTTTCTTCTTGATCTCCTTTATGTCATTTTCTATCCCACTTATTTTATTAAGTAGAGTTACATGAACATTTTTGATTAGTTGTTCCAATGTCTATGTCTCCTCAGGTGTTTTAATGTGATCATTAGGCGTGCTATATCTGTCTGCATTGTGATATGCCTGGTGATCTTCTGCTGTCTTTGTCATATGTAGATATCTTGACTGATTTTCTTTGTGAGTTGATTGCTTTCAGTAGTCTAAGGGTTTGTGTTTGCAGCATGGTTGTACAGCAGGAGTCGGGGCATGGGGCGGAGCAGTCAGTAATTTCTTTCAGGGCAGGTATTGGTGCAGTTTGGGGATGTTATGCTGGTACTTGTGAACATGGGCACCCAGTGGCCAGGTAGGATGTAGCTGTGTGGGTGCATGGGTCTGGGGGCTGTAACCCTGGTGTGCACTGGTCTAAGGTACATGGCCCTTTGTACACATGCATAGAGCTGTGGCAGCAGGTAGGCATTATGCCTTCGTGGATTGGGAGCAGATGTGACTCAACTGTGCAGGTCATTTCCTCAGAGCAGGGAAGTGAGGTTGAGGGCTGTGCACGTGCATGGTTCTAAGACTGCTGTAAAGTGCAGTTTCCAGAGCTGAATGATGTGATGGGGGGCCCACGCACATGTGTAGGCCTGAGGGTGCCGGAACTGGATGCACTGAGCTCAGGGAGGGCAGGCTGAGGCTGTGTGACACTGTGTGTGTGTGGGGGGGGGGTAGCCTAGGTATGGAGGTCAGTGCCTGCAACCTTTATGCGCTGGCAACAGTCTGCAGGGAACAGGGAGTGGGAGGTAGTACTCGGGAGGGGTACAGGAGAGGTGGGTTGGACTGCACTTGGGGTGGGGGTCGGGGGCAGGTATGTGGGCTGGGGGCTGGTGGGGTGGGGGTGCCTGAAGCACGGGGAATTGGGAGCTGGTGAGGGAGTTCATGTGTGTGGGGTGTGGGGTGAGTTGCCAGTCCTGGGGCTGCGCTCGTGAGGGTAGCACGCCCAAGGAACGTGGCCTGACTTACTTCTTAGTCCTGTGAAGCCTCCATGCCCTCCCACAGGTTCTGCCACCCCGCACCTCCATGCCAGGCTCCAGCTTTCTGCCTCCCAGTTCCTCAGCCCCTGCAACCAGTCCTGCTGCATGCGATGCAGAAGGCTCTCCCAGGTTAGCCGCCCTCCTGAATCGCCACCTCAGTCACCCTCCTGTCCCTTCTCTAACTTTTCCATGGAGCAGGGCTAATCTCAAACTGCTCTAGTCGGCATCTTCCCAGAAGTCAACAAACAGTTTTTGAACAGACATCGTATTAGTCAGGGTTTTCCAGAGAAACAAAACCAACAGATGTGTGGTGTGTGTGTGTGTCTGTGTATAAAGAGAATTATTAAAGGATTGGTTCACATGATTGGGAGGGCTGGTAAGTCTCATTCTGTAAAACAGACCAGCAGGCTGGAAATTCTGATAAGAGTGAATATTGAAGTTTTGAATCAGAAATCTCTGGAAGCAGCAGGCTGGAAACTAGGAGAACAGATGGTTTAGTTTTGAGGCAGAATTTCCTCTTCTCCTAGAAACCAAAGTTGTTGCTATTAAGCATTTGTGCTGGTTTAAAATTGTTGTGTACCCCAGAAAAGTCTTGCCCTTTAATCCTGATCCAATATTTTAATGTAAAAACCTTGGATTAGATTGTTTTCATGTAGATTGACCCTCTCAATTGTAGGTGTGACATTTATATTAGACTACTTCCATGGCAATGTGGCACACCCAATTGTGGATGTAGCCTTTTGATTAGATGAAGATGTGACTCCCCCATTCAAGGTGGATTTTGATTCATTTACTGTAGTCCTTTAAAAGCAGAGACATTTTGGAGAAAACAAGTTGCTTCAGAACTGACAGAGACACAGATATTTGGAGTTGCTTGGAGTACTGACAGAAAGAGCAGATGCCTAGACTCAGATGTTTGGAGATGCAGAGCCCAGCAGATGTCACCACGTGCTTTCCTATGAGTTGCTAAGCAAGCCAGAACCCATAGTTGTGTCCTGGAGAAACTACGTGAAGGCCCAGTGATGCTTGGAGAGAAAACCACTGGCATCAGAAGCTGGAAACAAGGACCAGCAGACACCAGCCATGTGACTTCCCAGACGACAGACATCAACCTTTCATGAATCAAGGTATCTTTCTCTGAATGCTTTAGTTTGGATATTTTTATGGCCTTTGTATTGGTTAGAGTTCTCCAGAGAAACAGAATCAACAGGAAATACTAGTAAATATAAAATTTATAAAAGTGTCTCATGTAACCATGGGAACGCAGAATTCAAAATCTGCAAGGCAGGCTGTGAAGCTGATGAAACTGATGGAGGGTCTGGATGAACTCCACAGGAGAGGCTCACTGGCCAAAGAAGGAAGAGAGCCTGTCTCTTCTGAATCTTCCTTAAAAGTCTCCTTAAAAGGCTTCCAGTGCCTCTCTCTTTCTCCGCCGGCCCGCCGCGCGGTGCCCACGCCCCGCAGCAGCCGACCCGCACACCCTCCTTCTCCCCTCTTCCCCCTCCTGCTCCGGCGGCTCTCCAACCACCACGGTGCCCTCTTCCGCCTTCACCGGCTCCTCCGCCACCAGCCTCGACAGCCTTGCCGCCCTCACCTTTCCTCCTTCAGAACAGCTACTGGGGGAGTGGAGACAATACAGAGCAGCTCCCGGAGCCACGACGGAGATCAAAGGGACAGCGTACCCCATCCTGGAATGGCTGACTGTCTGGGAGAACCAGCTCCGGTGATAACACCGACGGACACGGGCTTTCCTGGGCGGGACGGCAAGTGGCCAGAGTCCCTCCCTTCCTCCTTCCAAGGCCAGCTGGCAGAATTGGGCAGGCGGTCCCCTCAGGCCACGGCGGCTGGTGTCCCCACCACGCGAGGCCCCCCGGACCAACTGAAAGAGTTGGGTCAGAAATCCCCAGACTGCGGAGAACGGTGACCAGGGGGTCCCTTCCAAACACGTGACTCCCCTGTACGCCTGGGAACAGTGCACTCTCCCGGGCTGCGACAGCTGGCGCCCTTCCGCCACACGTGGCGCCTCGGGCCGACTAGGAAATTTGGTCGGGTGCTCTCACGTGCTGCAGCGACCAGCGACCCTCCCCGCGTTCGGACCCCTGGGCCGGCTGGCACTCTTCCAAGATGCTTCGGCTGCCAAACAGCCCCTATGGAAAGAGTTTTCCAGAGTTAAAGGACCCACAGCAACTTTTACTGGTGGATCCCGTAGACAAACGTGTGCCACAAGCGCCACCTACTGGGCAGGATAAGAAAAACAGAACCCAGAGATTTCACAGAAAAATCTTACAACCTGTGGGGTCCAACACTCAGGGAAATCTAACGAAATGCCCAGACGCCAGCAGAAGATAACAGATCACGCTCAGAAAATTGAAAATATGGCCCAGTCAAAGGAACAAACCAATAGTTCAAATGAGATAAAGGAGCTGAGACAACTAATGCTGAATATATGAACAGAAATGGAAAACCTCTTCAAAAATGAAATCGATAAATTGAGGGAGGACATGAAGAAGACATGGGCTGAACAAAAAGAAGAAATAGAAAAACTGAAAAAACAAATCACAGAACTTATGGAAGTGAAGGATAAAGTAGAAAATATGGAAAAAACAATGGATACCTACAATGATAGATTTAAAGACACAGAAGATAGAATTAGTGATTTGGAGGATACAACATCTGAATTCCAAAAAGAAACAGAAACTTTCCAGAAAAGAATGGAAAAATTTGAACAGGGTATCAGGGAACTCAAGGACAATATGAACCACACAAATATACGTGTTGTGGGTGTCCCAGAAGGAGAAGAGAAGGGAAAAGGAGGAGAAAAACTAATGGAAGAAATTTTCACTGAAAATTTCCCAACTCTTATGAAAGACCTAAAATTACAGATCCAAGAACTGCAGCAAACCCCAAAGAGATTAGACCCAAATAGGCATTCCCCAAGACACTTATTAGTTAGAATGTGAGAGGTCAAAGAGAAAGAGAGGATCTTGAAAGCAGCGAGAGAGAAGCAATCCATCACATACAAGGGAAACCCCATAAGACTATGTGTAGATTTCTCAGCAGAAACCATGGAAGCTAGAAGACAGTGGGATGATATATTTAAATTACTAAAAGAGAAAAACTGCCAACCAAGACTTCTATATCCAGCAAAATTGTCCTTCAAAAATGAGGGAGAAATTAAAACATTCTCAGACATTCACTGAGAGAATTTGTGACCAAGAGGCCAGCTCTGCAAGAAATACTAAAGGGAGCACTAGAGTCAGATACAAAAAGACAGAAAAGAGAGATATGGAGAAGAGTGTAGAAAGAAGGAAAGTCAGATATGATATATATAATACAAAAGGCAAAATGGTAGAGGAAAATATTATCCAAACAGTAATAACTCTAAATGGTAATGGACTGAATTCCCCAATCAAAAGACATAGAATGTCAGAATGGATTAAAAAACAGGATCCTTCTATATGCTGTCTACAGGAAACGCATCTTAGACCCAAAGATAAATATAGGTTGAAAGTGAGAGTTTGGGAAAAGATATTTCATGCAAATAACAACCAGAAAAGAACAGGAGTGGCTATACTAATATCCAACAAGTTAGACTTCAAATGTAAAACAGTTAAAAGAGACAAAGAAGGACACTATATACTAATAAAAGGAACAATTAAACAAGAGGACATAACAATCATAAATATTTATGCACCGAACCAGAATGCCCCAAAATACATGAGGAATACACTGCAAACACTGAAAAGGGAAATAGACACATATACCATAATAGTTGGAGACTTCAATTCACCACTCTCATCAATGGACAGAACATTTAGACAGAGGATCAATAAAGAAATAGAGAATCTGAATATTACTATAAAGGAGCTAGACTTAACAGACATCTATAGGACATTACATCCCACAACAGCAGGATACACCATATTCTCAAGTGCTCATGGATCATTCTCAAAGATAGACCATATGCTGGGTCACAAAGCAAGTCTTAACAAATTTAAAAAGATTGAAATCATACACAGCACTTTCTCGGATCATAAAGGAATGAAGTTGGAAATCAATAATAGGTGGAGTGCCAGAAAATTCACAAATACATGGAGGCTCAACAACACACTTTTAAACAACAAGTGGGTCAAAGAAGAAATTGCAAGAGAAATTAGTAAATACCTCGAGGCGAATGAAAATGAAAACACAACATATCAAAACTTATGGGATGCAGCAAAGGCAGTGCTAAGAGGGAAATGTATTGCCCTAAATGCCTTTATCAGAAAAGAAGAAAAGGCAAACATGCAGGAATTAACTGTCCACTTGGAAGAACTGGAGAAAGAACAGCAAACTAATCCCAAAGCAAGCAAAAGGAAAGAAATAACAAAGATCAGAGCAGAAATAAATGAAATTGAAAACATGAAAAAAATAGAGAAAATCAATAAGACCAGAAGTTGGTTCTATGAGAAAATCAATAAGACTGATGGGCCCTTAGCAAGATTGACAAAAAGAAGAAGAGAGAGGATGCAAATAAATAAGATCAGAAATGGAAGAGGAGACATAACTACTGATCTCACAGAAATAAAGGAGGTAATAACAGGATACTATGAACAACTTTACGCTAATAAATACAACAATTTAGATGAAATGGACGGGTTCCTGGAAAGACATGAACAACCAACTTTGACTCAAGAAGAAATAGATGACCTCAACAAACCAATCACAAGTAAAGAAATTGAATTAGTCATTCAAAAGCTCCCTAAAAAGAAAAGTTCAGGACCAGACGGCTTCACATGTGAATTCTATCAAACATTCCAGAAGGAATTAGTACCAACTCTCCTCAAACTCTTCAAAATAATCGAAGTGGAGGGAAAACTACCTAATTCATTCTATGAAGCCAACATCACCCTCATACCAAAACCAGGCAAAGATATTACAAAAAAAGAAAACTACAGACCAATCTCTCTAATGAATATAGATGCAAAAATCCTCAATAAAATTCTAGCAAATCGTATCCAACAACACATTAAAAGAATTATACATCATGACCAAGTAGGATTCATCCCAGGTATGCAAGGATGGTTCAACATAAGAAAATCAATTAATGTAATACACCACATCAACAAATCAAAGCAGAAAAATCACATGATCATCTCAATTGATGCAGAGAAGGCATTTGACAAGATTCAACATCCTTTCCTGTTGAAAACACTTCAAAAGATAGGAATACAAGGGAACTTCCTTAAAATGATAGAGGGAATATATGAAAAACCCACAGCTAATATCATCTTCAATGGGGAAAAATTGAAAACTTTCCCCCTAAGATCAGGAACAAGACAAGGATGTCCACTATCACCACTATTATTCAACATTGTGTTAGAAGTTCTAGCCAAAGCAATTAGACAAGAAAAAGAAATACAAGGCATCAAAATTGGAAAGGAAGAAGTAAAACTATCACTGTTTGCAGACGATATGATACTATACGTCGAAAACCCGGAAAAATCCACAACAAAACTACTAGAGCTAATAAATGAGTACAGCAAAGTAGCAGGTTACAAGATCAACATTCAAAAATCTGTAGCTTTTCTATACACTAGTAATGAACAAGCGGAGGGGGAAATCAAGAAACGAATCCCATTTACAATCGCAACTAAAAGAATAAAATACCTAGGAATAAATTTAACTAAAGAGACAAAAAACCTATATAAAGAAAACTACATAAAACTGCTAAAAGAAATCACAGAAGACCTAAATAGATGGAAGGGCATACCTTGTTCATGGATTGGAAGACTAAATATAGTTAAGATGTCAATCCTACCTAAACTGATCTACAGATTCAATGCAATACCAATCAAAATCCCAACAACTTATTTTTCAGAAATAGAAAAACCAATAAGCAAATTTATCTGGAAGGGCAGGGTGCCCCAAATTGCTAAAAACATCTTGAGGAAAAAAAACGAAGCTGGAGGTCTCGCGCTGCCTGACTTTAAGGCATATTATGAAGCCATAGTGGTCAAAACAGCATGGTATTGGCATAAAGATAGATATATCGACCAATGGAATCAAATAGAGTGCTCAGATATAGACCCTCTCATCTATAGACATTTGATCTTTGATAAGGCAGTCAAGCCAACTCACCTGGGACAGAACAGTCTCTTCAATAAATGGTGCCTAGAGAACTGGATATCCATATGCAAAAGAATGAAAGAAGACCCACATCTCACACCTTATACAAAAGTTAACTCAAAATGGATCACAGATCTAAACAGTAGGTCTAAGACCATAAAACAGTTAGAGGAAAATGTAGGGAGATATCTTATGGATCTTACAACTGGCGGTGGTTTTATGGACGTTAAACCTAAAGCAAGAGCACTGAAGAAAGAAAGAAATAAATGGGAGCTCCTCAAAATGAAACACTTTTGTGCATCAAAGAACTTCATCAAGAAAGTAGAAAGACAGCCTACACAATGGGAGATAATATTTGGAAATGACATATCAGATAAAGGTCTAGTATCCAGAATATATAAAGAGATTGTTCAACTCAACAACAAAAAGACAGCCAACCCAATTACAAAATGGGAAAAAGACTTGAACAGACACCTCTCAGAAGAGGAAATACGGATGGCCAAGAGGCACATGAAGAAATGCTCAATGTCCCTGGCCATTAGAGAAATGCAAATCAAAACCACAATGAGATATCATCTCACACCCACCAGAATGGCCATTATCAACAAAACAGAAAATGACAAGTGCTGGAGAGGATGCGGAGAAAGAGGCACACTTATCCACTGTTGGTGGGAATGTCAAAGGGTGCAACCACTGTGGAAGGCAGTTTGGCGGTTCCTCAAAAAGCTGAATATAGAATTGCCATACGACCCAGCAATACCATTGCTAGGTATCTACTCAAAGGACTTAAGGGCAAAGACACAAATGGACATTTGCACACCAATGTTTATAGCACGTTATTTACAATTGCAAAGAGATAGAAACAGCCAAAATGTCCATCAACAGAAAAATGGCTAAATAAACTGTGGTATATACATATGATGGAATATTATGCAGCTTAAGACAAGATAAACTTATGAAGCATGTAATAACATGGATGGACCTAGAGAATATTATGCTGAGTGAGTCCAGTCAAAAACTAAAGGACAAGTACTGTATGGTCCCACTGATGTGAACAGACATTCGAGAATAAACTTGAAATATGTCATTGGTAACAGAGTCCAGCAGGAGTTAGAAACAGGGTAAGATAATGGGTAATTGGAGCGGAAGGGATACAGACTGTGTGCAACAGGACTAGATACAAAAACTCAAAAATGGACAGCACAATAATACCTAATTGTAAAGTAATCATGTTAAAACACTGAATGAAGCTGCATCTGAGCTATAGGTTTTTTTTGTTGTTGTCTTTTACTATTATTACTACTTTTATTTCTTTTCTCTATATTAACATTTTATATTTTTTTCTGTTGTGTTGCTAGTTCCTCTAAACCGATGCAAATGTACTAAGAAACGATGATCATGCATCTATGTGATGATGTTAAGAATTACTGAGTGCATATGTAGAACGGTATGATTTCTAAATGTCGTGTTAATTTCTTTTTTTTTCTTTTTTTCTTTCTTTCTGTTAATAAAAAATAAAAAGAATTTTTAGGTCCTTAAGTCCTTTTTAGGGAGACCACCTTCTTGCACTGCTATTTAAAATGGAAGTCCCGGGCGAGCAATGGTGGCTCAATGGCAGAGTTCTCGCCTGCCATGCCGGACACCCGGATTTGATTCCCAGTGCCTGCCCATGCAGAAAAAATAAGGAAATGGAAGTCCCATTTCCTCCACACTCCCAACAACCTTTTCCTGCTTAATTTTGTCCCACAGCACTTACAAAATCTAATAAAATGTATAGTTTTACCTAAAAAAAAAAGGCTTCCAGTGATTAGATCAAGAATCACTCATTAAAGAAGACACTCCCCTTGGCTGATTACAAATGGAATCAGCTGTGGATGCAGCTGACATGATCATGATTTAATTCTATGAAATGTCCTCATCGCAACAGACAGGCCATCACTTGCCCAACCAGACAAACAGGTACCACCACTTGGCCAAGTTGGCACATGAACCTGACCATGATAGCCTTAGAACTGAAAACTTTTAACTTACTAAATTCCCTTTATAAAACCCATTCCATTTCTGGTATATTGCATTCTGGCACCATTTAGCAAACTTAAACAGCCTTCAACTGATTGAATGATGCCCTCTTACATTATTGAGGATAATCACCTTTACTTAGGCCAACTGATTACAAATGCTAGTCACATGTACACAATAACAACTCCACAGTAACAACTAGGCCAGTGTTTGATCCAATGACCAGACATCATAACCCAACCAAGTTGAGACATCAAATTAACCATCCCGACTTCCGGAGAAGATGGCGGCTTAGTAAGACGCGCGGATCTTAGTCTCTTCTCCAGGACAGCTACTAGGGGAGTAGAAACGATACAGAAAAGCTCCCAAAGCCACAACAGAGATAAAAAGACAGCGTACCCCATCCTGGAACGGCTGGCTGGCTGAGAAAAGCCACTCAGGTGAGATCACTGAGGCGCGCGGGCTTCACCGAGCGGGGTGGCAAGCGGCCGGAGTCACTCCCTTCCCCCTTCCTGGGCCGGCTGTGAGAATGGGACAGGCGGTCCCCTGAAAACGCAGTGACTGGCGCCCACACCACGCGCAGCCCCCCGGACCAACTCAGAGAAATGGATCGGAAATCCCCAGGCCGCAGAGAACGGTGACAGGTGGGGGAGGCCCCTTCCAAACCCGTGATTCCCCGGGAACGTGCACTCTCCTGGGTGGGCCGCTGCCGCTGGCGCTCTCCCGCCACACTTGTCGCCACGGGCTGACTAGGAAATTCGGACGGGCCCTTTCCCGGGCTGCGGCGGCCAGCAACCCTCCTCGCGTTCGGACCCCGGGCCAGCTCGCACTCTTCCAAGCTGCTTCGGCTAGCGAACCTCCCGGACGGCGAAAGTTTTCCAAAGTTAAAGGTCCCACAGCACCTTTTACTGGTGGGACCCGCAGACAAACATGTGCCACGAGCGCCACCTACTGGGCAGGATAAGAAAAACAGAACCCAGAGATTTCACAGAAAAATCTTCCAAACTTTTGGATCCAATACCCAGGGAAATCTGTCTAAATGCGCAGACGCCAACAGAAGATAACGGATCATGCTCAAATAATTGAAAATATGGCCCAGTCAAAGGAACAAACCAATAGTTCAAATGAGATAAAGGAGCTGATACAACTAATGCTGAATATATGAACAGAAATGGAAAACCTCTTCAAAAACGAAATCGATAAATTGAGGGAGGACATGAAGAAGACATGGGCTGAACATAAAGAAGAAATAGAAAAACTGAAAAAAACAAATCACAGAACTTATGGAAGTGAAGGACAAAGTAGAAAAGATAGAAAAAACAATGGATACCTACAATGATAGATTCAAAGAGACAGAAGATAGAATTAGTGATTTGGAGGATACAACATCTGAATTCCAAAAAGAAACAGAAACTATCCGGAAAAGAATGGAAAAATTTGAACAGGGTATCAGGGAACTCAAGGACAATATGAACCGCACAAATATATGTGTTGTGGGTGTCCCAGAAGGAGAAGAGAAGGGAAAAGGAGGAGAAAAACTAATGGAAGAAATTATCACTGAAAATTTCCCAACTCTTATGAAAGACCTAAAATTACAGATCCAAGAACTGCAGCACACCCCAAAGAGATTAGACCCAAATAGGCGATCTCCAAGACACTTACTAGTTAGAATGTCAGAGGTCAAAGAGAAAGAGAGGATCTTGAAAGCAGCAAGAGAAAAACCATCCATCACATACAAAGGAAACCCAATAACTATGTGTAGATTTCTCAGCAGAAACCATGGAAGCTAGAAGACAGTGGGATGATATATTTAAATTACTAAAAGAGAAAAACTGCCAACCAAGACTTCTATATCCAGCAAAATTGTCCTTCAAAAATGAGGGAGAAATTAAAACATTCTCAGACAAAAAGTCACTGAGAGAATTTGTGACCAAGGGACCAGCTCTGCAAGAAATACTAAAGGGAGCACTAGAGTCAGATACAAAAAGACAGAAGAGAGAGGTATGGAGAAGAGTGTAGAAAGAAGGAAAGTCAGATATGATATATATAATACAAAAGGCAAAATGGTAGAGGAAAATATTATCCAAACAGTAATAACACTAAATGTTAATGGGCTGAATTCCCCAATCAAAAGACATAGAATGGCAGAATGGATTAAAAAACAGGATCCTTCTATATGCTGTCTACAGGAAACACATCTTAGATCCAAAGATAAACAAGGTTGAAAGTGAAAGGTTGGGAAAAGATATTTCATGCAAATAACAACCAGAAAATAGCAGGAGTGGCTATACTAATATCCAACAAGTTAGACTTCAAATGTAAAACAGTTAAAAGAGACAAAGAAGGACACTATATACTAATAAAAGGAACAATTAAACAAGAAGACATAACAATCATAAATATTTACGCACTGAACCAGAATGCCCCAAAATACGTGAGGAATACACTGCAAACACTGAAAAGGGAAATAGACGCAAATACCATAATAGTTGGAGACTTCAATTCACCACTCTCATCAATGGACAGAACATCTAGACAGAGGATCAATAAAGAAATAGAGAATCTGAATATTATTATAAAGGAGCTAGACTTAACAGACATTTATAGGACATTACACCCCACAACAGCAGGATACACCTTTTTCTCAAGTGCTCATGGATCATTCTCAAAGATAGACCATATGCTGGGTCACAAAGCAAGTCTTAACAAATTTAAAAAGATTGAAATCATACACAACACTTTCTCAGATCATAAAGGAATGAAGTTGGAAATCAATAATAGGCGGAATGCCAGAGAATTCACAAATACGTGGAGGCTAAACAACACACTCTTAAACAACGAGTGGGTCAAAGAAGAAATTGCAAGAGAAATTAGTAAATACCTCGAGGCAAATGAAAATGAAAACACAACATATCAAAACTTATGGGATGCAGCAAAGGCAGTGCTAAGAGGGAAATGTATTGCCCTAAATGCCTATATCAGAAAAGAAGAAAAGGCAAACATGCAGGAATTAACTGTCCACTTGGAAGAACTGGAGAAAGAACAGCAAACTAATCTCAAAGCAAGCAAAAGGAAAGAAATAACAAAGATCAGAGCAGAAATAAATGAAATTGAAAACATGAAAAAAATAGAGAAAATCAATAAGGCCAGAAGTTGGTTCTATGAGAAAATCAATAAGATTGATGGGCCCTTAGCAAGATTGACAAAAAGAAGAAGAGAGAGGATGCAAATAAATAAGATCAGAAATGGAAGAGGAGACATAACTACTGACCTCACAGAAATAAAGGAGGTAATAACAGGATACTATGAACAACTTTACACTAATAAATACAACAATTTAGATGAAATGGACGGGTTCCTGGAAAGACATGTACAACCAACTTTGACTCAAGAAGACATAGATGACCTCAACAAACCAATCACAAGTAAAGAAATTGAATTAGTCATTCAAAAGCTTCCTAAAAAGAAAAGTCCAGGACCAGATGGCTTCACATGTGAATTCTACCAAACGTTCCAGAAAGAATTAGTACCAACTCTCCTCAAACTCTTCAAAAAAATCGAATTGGAGGGAAAACTACCTAATTCATTCTATGAAGCCAACATCACCCTCATACCAAAACCAGGCAAAGATATTACAAAAAAAGAAAACTACAGACCAATCTCTCTAATGAATATAGATGCAAAAATCCTCAATAAAATTCTAGCAAATCATATCCAACAACACATTAAAAGAATTATACATCATGACCAAGTAGGATTCATCCCAGGTATGCAAGGATGGTTCAACATAAGAAAATCAATTAATGTAATATACCATATCAACAAATCAAAGCAGAAAAATCACATGATCATCTCAATTGATGCAGAGAAGGCATTTGACAAGATTCAACATCCTTTCCTGTTGAAAACACTTCAAAGGATAAGAATACAAGGGAACTTCCTTAAAATGATAGAGGGAATATATGAAAAACCCACAGCTAATATCATCCTCAATGGGGAAAAATTGAAAACTTTCCCCCTAAGATCAGGAACAAGACAAGGATGTCCACTATCACCACTATTATTCAACATTGTGTTGGAGGTTCTAGCCAGAGCAATTAGACAAGAAAAAGAAATACAAGGCATCAATACTGGAAAGGAAGAAGTAAAACTATCACTGTTTGCAGACAATATGATACTATACGTCGAAAACCCGGAAAAATCCACAACAAAACTACTAGAGCTAATAAATGAGTACAGCAAAGTAGCAGGTTACAAGATCAACATTCAAAAATCTGTAGCATTTCTATACACTAGTAATGAACAAGCTGAGGGGGAAATCAAGAAACGAATCCCATTTACAATTGCAACTAAAAGAATAAAATACCTAGGAATAAATTTAACTAAAGAGACAAAAAACCTATGTAAAGAAAACTACAAAAAACTGTTAAAAGAAATCACAGAAGACCTAAATAGATGGAAGGGCATACCGTGTTCATGGATTGGAAGACTAAATATAGTTAAGATGTCAATCCTACCTAAATTGATTTACAGATTCAACGCAATACCAATCAAAATCCCAACAACTTATTTTTCAGAAATAGAAAAACCAATAAGCAAATTTATCTGGAAGGGCAGGGTGCCCCGAATTGCTAAAAAACATCTTGAGGAAAAAAAACGAAGCTGGAGGTCTCGCACTGCCTGACTTTAAGGCATATTATGAAACCACAGTGGTCAAAACAGCATGGTATTGGCATAAAGATAGATATATCGACCAATGGAATCGAATAGAGTGCTCAGATATAGACCCTCTCATCTATGGACATTTGATCTTTGATAAGGCAGTCAAGCCAACTCACCTGGGACAGAACAGTCTCTTCAATAAATGGTGCCTAGAGAACTGGATATCCATATGCAAAAGAATGAAAGAAGACCCATCTCTCACACCCTATACAAAAGTTAACTCAAAATGGATCAAAGATCTAAACATTAGGTCTAAGACCATAAAACAGTTAGAGGAAAATGTTGGGAGATATCTTATGGATCTTACAACTGGAGGCGGTTTTATGGACCTTAAACCTAAAGCAAGAACACTGAAGAAGGAAATAAATAAATGGGAGCTCCTCAAAATTAAACACTTTTGTGCATCAAAGAACTTCATCAAGAAAGTAGAAAGACAGCCTACACAATGGAAGACAATATTTGGAAATGATATATCAGATAAAGGTCTAGTATCCAGAATTTATAAAGAGATTGTTCATCTCAACAACAAAAAGACAGCCAACCCAATTACAAAATGGGAAAAAGACTTGAACAGACACCTCTCAGAAGAGGAAATACAAATGGCCAAAAGGCACATGAAGAGATGCTCAATGTCCCTGGCCATTAGAGAAATGCAAATCAAAACCACAATGAGATATCATCTCACACCCACCAGAATGGCCATTATCAACAAAACAGAAAATGACAAGTGCTGGAGAGGATGCGGAGAAAGAGGCACACTTATCCACTGTTGGTGGGAATGTCAAATGGTGCAACCACTGTGGAAGGCAGTTTGGCGGTTCCTCAAAAACTGAATATAGAATTGACATACGACCCAGCAATACTATTGCTGGGAATCTACTCAAATGACTTAAGGGCAAAGACACAAACGGACATTTGCACACCAATGTTTATAGCAGTGTTATTTACAATTGCAAAGAGATGGAAACAGCCGAAATCTCCATCAACAGAAGAATGGCTAAATAAACTGTGGTATATACATACGATGGAATACTATGCAGCTTTAAGACAGGATAAACTTATGAAGCATGTAATAACATGGATGGACCTAGAGAACATTATGCTGAGTGAGTCTAGCCAAAAACTAAAGGACAAATACTGTATGGTCCCACTGATGTGAACAGACATTCGAGAATAAATCTGGAATATGTCATTGGTAACAGAGTCCAGCAGGAGTTAGAAACAGGGTAAGATAATGGGCAATTGGAGTTGAAGGGATACAGACGGTGTAACAGGACTAGATACAAAAACTCAAAAACGGACAGCACAATAATACCTAATTGTAAAGTAATCATGTTAAAACACTGAATGAAGCTGCATCTGAGCTATAGGTTTTTGTTTTGTTTTGATTTTACTATTATTACTTTTATTTTTTTCTCTATATTAACATTCTATATCTTTTTCGGTTATGTTGCTAGTTCTTCTAAACCGATGCAAATGTACTAAGAAATGATGATCATGCATCTATGTGATGATGTTAAGAATTACTGATTGCATATGTAGAATGGTATGATTTGTAAATGTTGGGTTAATTTCTTTTTTTTAGTTAATTAAAAAAAAAAAAGAGAAGGGGTAATTGGAGCTGAAGGGATACAGACTGTACAATGGGACTGGATATAAAAACTCAGAAATGGACAGCACAATACTACCCAATTGTAATGCAATTATGTTAAAACACTGAATGAAGCTGCATGTGAGGTATAGGTTTTTTGTTTTTTTTATTTTCTTTCTATTATTGTTTTAATTCTTATTCTGTTGTCTTTTTATTTCTTTTTCTAAATCGATGCAAATGTACTAAGAAATGATTAATATGCAACTATGTGATGTTATTAAGTATTACTGATTGTACATGCAAAAAAAAAAAGAATGTTTGCATGTTTGCTCTTCATAATAAAAATATACAGTAAAAAAAAAAAAAAATTAACCATCACACATATGTTGTCCTTGGAGCCAAAATGCAACAAGAATATCCCAACTCCACCTGGAAGTTCGCATTCTATATTGGAAGAGATAAAACTGTACACTGTCGGTACTCATATTGGAAGAGTTCAAGGTGCTTTGTGAGAGGTGTACACAGGCCATTTGGAGAAGCATCATGAAGACACTAACCTTGCTTAAGTGAGCCAGGTAGTCCCATCTGAATGTAGAAATATCTCAGCTGAGCCCTGAGAAATAAGCAGACTTTTAAGGCCGAACTAAGGCAAGAGAGAAAAAAAAAAGTGAGCATAGCTTGAAAGAACTCAAGTTCAAATAAGGCAATATTGTTTAGGGATCTTTAAGAAAAACTGTCCAGCTAGACTGTAAGTATGAGGAAAATGCGGCAAGATGTGAGCCTGGAGAATTTAGTAAGCAGAGCCAAATCTTGAAGGGCCTTATAAAGCCATTTCAAAGATGAGGTGCTCCTGGAGCGTTTTAGGCAGGAAAGAGGCTTATCACATTATGCATTGTAAAAATCATTCAGTATGCAACTACGTGATGACATTGAGAATTGCTGATTGTATATGTAGAATGGAATGATATATTAATTTTTTTGTTTGTTGTTAATTTTTTTAATTAATAAATTAAAAAAAATTTTTAAAGAAGTTATCACACACGGTGTGTCACATCTCCATGGAAACCATCAAAAAGATCCCACCCAGCAATATTGAATGAAGATTAAAGGACGTGGCTTTTCTGGGGTGCATAACAGCTTTAAACTGGCACGAGGGAACCAGAATTTGATCCCAGGCAGTTCTAACTTCAAAAACCATACCCTAAGGGCCCTAATGTTAGGACCTCACTGCTGAGGATGCCTTGGGGGCATCCCAAGAGAAGCCCATGCTCAGAAACAGCAGAGCCCACCTATGCCATCTCCTCTCAGGGCCCCCTCCTCAGGCAGAGCCACCCTTGCCACGACAGCTCCTCACCTGTCTCTCCACCAACCTCAGGGCTTTCTCCCAGGAAAAGGGCTGAAATTCGTTCTGGGACTCACATGACAAACACTCAGGAGTCCCCAGTCCTCCCGCATGACCAGGTCTGTGCTCAAGGCCACCTGAAATCCTGCCCTTCGAGCAACGCTGCCCAACAGAAATGGAATGGTAGCCACAAATGCAAACCACATATGTAATCTCAATTTTCTATGGCCATATTTTTTAAAAAAGAAGCCGTTTAAATGAATTTAGAAATACATTTTATTTGACTCAATGCACCAAAAATGTTATCCTTTCAACATGCAATTCATATAAAAATTATTGAGATATTTTACATTCTTTATCGTTCTAGGTCTCTGAAAAAAAAAATCATTCAGGCTGCTCTGTGGATACCACATAATTAGGTAGCAATATTGAAGTAAAGGGAGCTGGTTGGAAAGAAGGTCCAATGTAATAATTGCTGACTTCCTGGACAATCAGTGATTGGAGAGAAGTAAAATGAGAATTTAATAATGATTCCCAGGTCTCTTGCTCTGACATTAAATGGATGGTAGAGCCATTCGTTGAGGTGGGAGAGTATAATAAATTTAATTTACACACTTATTCTGTGCAAGGTATTTTTGTACTTGTTTTACATATATTAAGAAGTTTAATCTTCACAGCATTCCTATGAATTCAGTACTATAATTATCTCAATTTTACCAATGCAGAAACAGAGACACAGAAATTTAAATAACTTTACTGAGATTTAAATAAAACTTTCATGGATTTCAATCCAAGCACAGTGTCTCCATAAATGCCAACCTTGACTGGTACACTGACCTGGAAGTAAGGGAATCTTGTAGAGATGTCTTTTCAATATTTTGCTTTGGCCTGTGATGGCTTCAAAGAATGTTACATCTTTGCAATAATTTCTGAGCCATTCCTGAGAATGGTTAACTTCAGAATATGCTTAATTATTTGTAAATAAACACTGAGATGACTAAAAGATCTGGAAGAATAGTTATAATGGTAAAAGATAAAACACATACTATAAAATATGGTAATGCAATTTTAATGCATGATGATCCAACCATTCTTGTACATTTTGTGAACTGATTTAGGAGGCCATACAATACTGCAAAGATGATCGGGAGCTATAAAAATAGTTTCACGTAAATTATCTGAGTGGGAGGTTTGCTAGTTAAAGTAACTACACTACTCTCTGACAATGTGGACTTTCTTGAATTTTTCAGACATGACTGCTGACTGAATTTAAAAATTGGAGTAATAAACATATATGAGAAAAACATTTGTACTTATTCAAGGCCCTTCGTCCTTGTTGAAACTTCCTTTGCTAACCTGAGCCATTACAGTAGTAAAATTGTTTTCATTGGTTAAATTATAATCTATTCCTTTTAAGGACAAGTTTATTATGTCATTATATTCCCTGATGTGCCCCAGGATGTACTGATCCATTGACTGAGTATGTTTTCCATGCTTGTTGTTGTGTATATCAGTTCATTTCATTGGGGTAATGAGAAATCCATTCACCAATTGAGGGATATTTGTGTTTCAATTTTTGGCAATTGTAAGTAAAGCCACCCTAAACATTTTTAGTTCACTTGGTTAAATACCAAGGACTTTCATTGCTGGGTGCAATGATAAGTGAATGTTTAACTTCTTAAGAAACTGCCAGTTTTCCAAAGTGGCTGCACCGTTTTGTATTCCACCAGCACTGTAAGAAACATTCAGTTAAATCCTCACCTAGCACTAGACATTAACTTTCTTTCTTTCTTTCTCTCTTTTTTTCCCTCCCTCCCTTTCTTCCTTCCTTCGTACGTCTTTCTCACTTTTTCTTATATTAGCCATTCTAATAAGTGTGTGGTGGTATCACATTATGGCTTTATTTTGTGTTTTCCTAACGATTAATAATGTTGAGCTTCTTTTAATATGCTTATTTGCCTTCCATGCATCTTTGTTGTTAAAGAGACCATAAAAGTCTTTCCCCATTTTTTAAATTGTATGGTTTGCTGTCGTATTTTTTTAGAATTGAGATTTCTAAGTCATCTAGAAACGATTCCTGTATGAGATATGCAATTTCCAAATACTTCCCCAGTTTGTGGACTGACTTTTCAATCTCATAATGTCTTTCAAAAATCAGAAGCTCAGTAATTTTAATGAAGTACATATCATTTTTTTCTTTTATGGATTTGTAAAATGTTCTAGATCTAAGAATATTTTGCTTAACTCAACGCCACAAAAATTTTCTCCTAATTTTTCAACTGAATGTTTTATAATTCTAGGTTTTATAAAACCTATAGTCCATGTCCATTTTCAGTGAACTTTGGGAGGTGATGCAAGGTAATGATCAAGGTATATTTTGTTTGTGTATGGTTGCCCAATTGTTCCAGCACCACTTGTTAAAAAAATATCATTTATCCTTTGAATTGCATGTTTGTCAGAAATTAATTTACCACATTAAGTATGGCTCTAATTCTGACCTATGTATTCTGCCCCATTGATCCATAACCCATTTTCCCCAATAACACATTTTAATGATTACTGTAGTTTTATAATAAGCCTTAAAATCTGTTGCTATGTATCTACTTTCTTTTTGTTCTTCAAAAATTTTTTTGGCTATTCTAGTTCTTTTGCGTTTCCACGTAAATTATTTAACCAACTTGTTGATTTCTACCAAAGCAAAAGTGCTGCTGAGGCTTTAATTGGAATTATTTAATTTGTAGAGAGTTTCAAGAGAATTGACGTTTTAATAAGATTATCTTGAAATCCATGAACATAACATATGTCCTTATATTATGTCTCTTTATCTTTTTTATTTCTTTCATCAGTGTTTTGCAGTTTTCAATTGTAGATAGTGCAAATATTTTGTTAGATTTATAACTAGGTGATATTCTCTGAAATTTTAAATTCCAATTTCCAATTGTTTACTGCTAGAACTACAATACATTATATATATATATATATGCGTGTGTGTGTGTGTGTGTGTGTGTGTGTGTGTGTGTGTGTGTGTGTTGGGCTCGTACCTTACAAACTTGCTAAATTCAATTATTATTTCTAGTAGCTTCTTTTGTAGCACTTTGTGATTTTCTACCCTGGCAACTATGTTGTCTATAAATAGGGACACTTTCTTCTTCTTTTCCAATCTATATATGTCCCTGTTTTCCTTTTCCTTGATTTACTGGACTGGTTAAAACTTCCATAACAATATTGGCTAAGAATGATGAGAATAAACATTGCTGTCTTGTTCTTGATTTTGGAGGGAAAGCATCTGTCTTTCACCATTAAGTAGGATGTTAGCTTTAGGATTTTAGAGATGGTTTTTACCTAGTTGAGGAAGTTCCCTCTTATTATTAGTTTGCTGGGAGGTTTTATCATTAGCGAATATTGAATTTTGTCAAATATTTTTCTGCATTTATGGAGATGATGATTCTGACTGTCTTCTCTAGCCTGTTGTATGGTGAATACCTGGTTGATTTCTGAATATTGTACAAGTCCTGCATTCTTCAAACAAACCCCACTTGTTAATGAAGTGTTATCCATTTTATACATGACTGAATTTAATTTGGTAGTATTTTATTAAAGATATCAATGCCAATATTTATGAATTTTATTGTCTGATGCTTTCTTTTCTTATAATACCTTTTACTGATTTTTTAATCAGGCTAACTCTGGCCTCACAGAATGAATTGTAAGGTGTTTAGACCTCTTCTATATTTCTGAACAGGTTTATAGAATTATATCATGTCTTTCTTACATGTAGAATTTATAGTGAAACCATTTGAGCCTAGAGTTATCTAGGCTGCAGGGTGAGCTTCAGCAGCTTGTGTTTTTCAAGGACTTGATCTATTCCAACTAAGTCATCTAATTTATGAGCATACAGTTGTTGATAATTTTCCATATTTCCTTTGAAAACTCTGTAAAGTCTATAGTGATGTCCCCTCTTTCATCCTTGATGTTGTTTCTTCCTTCCCTCTTTCTTTGTTCATCAGCCTGGCTAAAGGATTTACCAGTTTGTAGACCCTTTTGAAAAATCAGCTCTAAGGGCGGGTCATGGTGGCTCAGCAGGCAAGAATGCTTACCTGCCATGCCAGAGGACCCAGGTTTGATTCCCGGTGCTTGCCCATGTAAAAAAAAAAATCAGCTTTAAGACCATCATATGAATAGATGTTTATAATTTATTTAACCATTACTATGTCATTCAGCACTTAGGCTGTTCCAAATTTTACTGTAAAAGAAAAAAGCTATTGAAATGAACATCCTTATATACTACTACACTACCTTTTACCCCCTGCATTTCTGAATACTTCATTAAAGTAAATTATTTAATCAATGGTTATTAACATTTTTATAATCTGAAGCATTTGTTCAAGCTGGGAAGTCTTAAAGACATGTTCAAAAACTGCTTTTCATAGCTTTTTAAGATATTTCTAAAATAAACAGTATACTGTTATAGTCTAAGGAGAAGAGGGGTTATGGTGATTATCCCTATGGTCTGTTTAGTTCACTCTCTTTCCAACACATAAGTGAAGGCACACCTTACATTCGCCTATCCGCTCAGGTTTTCATAGGAATTTTCTATAGCAAGATAAGAATTTAAACCAAATTTCCAGACAAATCTTGCCACATAGATATTCTGAAGCATCCTGAATAATTCCATTAGAATCCACCTTGCTTTCGTAGAAATCAAGGCCTTCCCTGCCAGATGCCACAATGTTGTAAATGCATCACTATGTTCTAAAACAGTTCTGGTTTGAACGGTAACAAATTTCATAATCCCATTTAGATTACAATTCCAGAGCTTGCAGTAGATTCCAGTCTTCATCGGTTTTCATCTTTCTCTTAAAATCACACACACACACACACACACACACACACACACACACACACACACATATATGTTTATATTTTTTAACTTTCTGGACTGCTCTAATTCAGGTTGTTCAATTCCTGTAAACTACCCACTATTTATGCCTCTAGATATATGCATTTAGGCTATCAGTACATCTCTCAAGTCACAGAAGTTGTGTTGCGTATGAATAAAAGACACATTTGATATTAACATGTGTTTCTACTTTCTGAAACAGAAGAAGGGAGGCTGTCTTATTTTCAAGAAAAAAAATGAGGTGGCAATATCTACCCTGTGTAACATTCTGCCTATCAAGAAAGAGGACTGATGACAAATCTCAGAATTCCAGGTCATTATATGTAATTTCCTAAATTGTTCTGTGATATTTTAAAATTGAATCATGTTTATCAAAGTATCGTTTCCAAAAATATACATTAAATATTTATTGTCATTGAATTTTCTTTGGCAATAAAAGAAATCACAAAATTTTAATTTTATTTTATATAAAATGCAAATCTCATCATTAAAATACAATTAAGAAAATTTAAGATACTGCCTCATTTAATTTTAAAACTAGAAAGAGATTATTCTTCTTGCGCATACTCCTTTAGTAATATTGTACACATCAATACATGAATGTTATGTAGAGAAATTCTATTATTCCACTGCTAGTAAAGGAAAGGAGAATGTTAGATGCTAAAAGCAGCTATGCAGGTTTGAAAGGATGATGCACCCTAGAAAAGCCATGTTTTAATCCTAATCCATCTTGTGGGAGCAACGGTTTGCTCTGATCCCTATTCAGTACTATAGGTTGGAAACTTGACTGGGTTATCTCCCGCAGATGTGACTCACCCAACTGCGGGTATTATCTTTTGAATAGAGGGAGATGCGACTCCACCTATTCCAGGTGGGTCTTGATTACTTTACTGGAATCCTTTAAAAGAGGAAGCATTTTGGAGAAATCTTGAGAATGAAGAGAGCAGTAGAGACTCGAGAACTACAGAGTCCATCAGCCAGTGACCTTCGGAGATGAAGGAGAACGCCCCTGGGGAGCTTCATGGAGTAAGAGGCCTGGAGAGGAAGCTAGAAGATGTTGCCATGTTCACCATGTGGCTTTCCAGTTGAGAGAGAAACCCTGAACTTTAACGGCTTTTCTTGAGTGAGGGTAACCTCTTGATGGTGCTTTAATTTGGACATTTTTATAGACTTGCTTTAATTGGGGCATTTTCATAGCCTTAGAACTGTAAACTTGTAACTTATTTAATTCCCCTTTTTAAAAAGCCATTCCATTTCTGGCATATAGCATTCTGGCAGCTAGCAAACTAGAACAGCATCTTATCAATTGTTCTTTTTCTTTCACTAGCTGAACCCCTCCGTACCAAATGTTAATGTGATAGTTCTTTAAAACAGGTCTACCTGCTTTTCTATGCTAAAAATATTTGAATGTTCTCCAAAAATTCTGCAGGATAAAGCATTGAATTGCTTTAATATGGCCTCATGGCCTTATCCTCCCCATTTCTTCAGTCCCATGCTCCAGTAATCCTCAGGCTTATTCTACATACACCAGCAATGCCAATATCTGGCATTCCTGGAATATATCTTTCTTACCAACTGAAAATACTATCCTCTCTTGGAAAACAGAGGAGAGTAATTTTATATTGCGTCAAATAATATCAGTATCTCTGATAATAGATAAATAAATGTATGAGGAGAAATTATCTTAGAAAGGGGTTAGTTAACTTTACTAAATGAGGAATATTTATGATCTCTTTTGATAAGAAATTAATTTTCAGCTATTACCAGAAACAACTCCAGACAGAACTTTTGAATCTTATGAGCAATTTTATGCCCATAAATTTGACAACTTATATAAAATGGACAAATTTCTTATACAATTTACTAAAGCTGAAAGAAGATGAAACAGAAATTCTGAGTAGTCCCTTGTTTATTAAAGAAATGGAATTCAATATCAAAAATCTTCCCACATATAATCCCCAGGTTTAGAGGGTTTCTCTGGTGAATTGTATCAAACATTTAAGGAAGAAATACAGCAATATTGCATAAGCTCTTTCAGTAAGGAGAGAAGTAAGGAACACTTCCCAACTCATTTTTGAGGCCATCTTAACTGTGGTAGTTAGATTCAGTTGTCAACTTGGCCAGGTGAAAGCACCTAGTTCTGTTGCTGTGGACATGAGCCAATGGTAGGTGAATCTCATCTGTTGCTAATTACATCTGCAGTCGGCTAGGAGGCGTGTCTGCTGCAATGAGTGACGTTTAACTTAATTGGCTTGTGCTTAAATGAGAGAACGCAATGTAGCACAGTCTAGCAGCTTGGCATTCCTCATCTCAGCACTTGCAGCTCAGCCCGGGCCCTTGGAGATGGAGAAAGAAATCACCCCGGGGAAAGTTGTTGGAACCCAGGGGCCTGGAGAGAAGACCAGCAGAGACCATCCTGTGCCTTCCACGTAAGAAAGAACCTCAGTGGAAAGTTAGCTGCCTTTCCTCTGAAGAACCAACAAAATAAATCCCCTTTTATTAAAAGCCAACCCGTCTCTGGTGTGTTGCATTCCGGCAGCTAGCAAACTAGAACAGAGTTGGTACCGGAGAGTGGGGTGCTGCTGCGGTTTGCAAATGCCAGATCTGTTGGAACTGTGTTTTGGATGGCTAAGGGGAAGACTTTGGAGGAATTGTGAAGAGAATGATGGAGAAGTCCTGGAGGGCTTGAAGAGACTGTTGGTATAAATGGAACCACCACCAATCTTGACAAAGGAGGACACAAAAGGGAGAGATTGGAGTTTGCAGAGTGAGAACCGTGGAAGTTCAGGTCTGAAGCCAAGAAACCTCGGCCAGGAGAGTGGACCCACCTGTATGTGTGGAGAGGGTGAGTTTACCCTGAAGGGCGAGGATGAGTCTCCCCTCTCATTGCAGTGGAAGAGTTGTGCAGCCTCGGGCCTTGGAAAAGGCGTAGCACGCTCCTTGGGGGACTGGGAGAGCCTGGCTGCCACCATGTGGAGGGGTTGAGCGTGCGCCCCAGAAATGGCAGAGAGCCCAGGGGTGGCCCTGATGCCTGGAGAGAGTGGAGCCCAGAGGTGGTCTCCTCGATGTTCCCCGAGGTTGATTTGGAAAGAGGCCAGCCACTGCATAGGCCCTTGGAAGGGGTGGGACTGCCGCTTTCTACAGCCAAAGGATAAATGACTTTCAGACTTGGAAATCCAATGGTGTTTGCCTGCAGATCTTCCTTCCAATTTCTCCCTATGGAAATGAAAATCTGTATCCTTTGACTATCCTCCTTTGCATATTGGCACCGGACTTATTTTGAGATTCACAGGTCCACAGCCAGAAGAGAATATTTTGCACCTGTTTAAGGTGATGTGAGTAGCTGCCAAGTTGACAAGGGGTGGACATGTGGTAGTTAGATTCAGTTGTCAACTTGGCCAGGTGAAAGCACCTAGTTCTGTTGCTGTGGACATGAGCCAATGGTAGGTGAATCTCATCTGTTGCTAATTACATCTGCAGTCGGCTAGGAGGCGTGTCTGCTGCAATGAGTGACGTTTAACTTAATTGGCTTGTGCTTAAATGAGAGAACGCAATGTAGCACAGTCTAGCAGCTTGGCATTCCTCATCTCAGCACTTGCAGCTCAGCCCGGGCCCTTGGAGATGGAGAAAGAAATCACCCCGGGGAAAGTTGTTGGAACCCAGGGGCCTGGAGAGAAGACCAGCAGAGACCATCCTATGCCTTCCACGTAAGAAAGAACCTCAGTGGAAAGTTAGCTGCCTTTCCTCTGAAGAACCAACAAAATAAATCCCCTTTTATTAAAAGCCAATCCGTCTCTGGTGTGTTGCATTCCGGCAGCTAGCAAACTAGAACATTAACCTAATACTACACCCTGACTGAGACGGTACAAAAAGGAAAGTAAAGACTGTTATTTCTCATGAAAAAAAAATCACAAAATCCTCAACAAAATACCAGCAGGTAAATTTTGCAATAAAAACCATAATGCTTCAAGACTTATTAGGATACAGCCCAGGAATACAGGCAAACATTTGAAATTTTTTGTTGAAGTTCAACATATTAACAGAGTCAAGGATAAAAAACAATATACAATCATGTCTATAGTTACATGAAAAACATTTGACAAAATTCAATACCACTTTAGGAGAAGTAAAGAAAGATAGAGGCAAAATTCCAGCCAAGTAGGAGTAGAAAGGCTCTTCTGCCTCTGATAAAGGACACATAGAGTTAACATCGTATTTGATGATGAAGTATTGAACATTTTGCCCCTAAAAGTCAAGGACATCCACTCTCACCACTTCTACTTCTTACTGCAGTCCTACCGAGTGAATTAAGATAGGTTTTAGAGGATCAAATATATAAAGATTGGGAAGAAAAAATAAAACCTTCATTATTTGCAGGTGACAGATTTGTTTATGGAGAAAATCCTACATAATCTACCAAGCAGCTGCTGGACAAATAATGTTTAACAAGATCTCAAGATTCAAGGTTAACATAAAAAAATCAACTGAAGTTTTTTACATTACCAGCTAACAATTGCAAATAAAAAGAGTCAATCCCAATTACATCATTATAAAATTTGAAAATGTAAGTAAACAAAATTTCTTACTGAATAGAGTATAATGTGATGGTAAGCAATATGGCATTATCTGGATATTTGGATATATTCGTATTCTGAATTTCTAGGTGTATGTCTTAGAGGTATTCTTGAGCATGTTCACCAGATGACATATGCAAAATGTACACTGAAACATCAATTAATAGGAAAATGGGAAAACAACTGTCGGTTTTATGGAATTTTATTTAACAGGTAAAATGAATGAATTAGAGCTATATCAAAATGAGTACATTTTGAAAAATAAAATGTTGAAGCAACAACGTAAGTCACAAAATCAAATGTACAGGTGCTTCCATTTATGTAAATTTTTAAAATACAAAACAACACCATATATTTTTATGGGGAGACATATTGTGTTGGGACAAAGAGGATGGTGACTGACAGAAATATACCAACAAACACAGGCAAAAAAGCATAAGTTCCTTAAATGTAATAAAAGCTATAAGAATTTACATCTTAAAAATTACTGTACAAAACAGAAGACTCAGCTGTATTCCTCCTACTTGAATAGCAGCTACCCTATCCTTTGAGTCACTATGAAATTACTCTATCACCAATCAAACCATCTGAGTGGGATGAAATTATTCTACTATTAATCAAACCACCTGAGTGAAGTTGGCATTTAAGATGTCCCTCCATGATTCCCATGAGAGTTCTGATATAAACTTTTTTGTTGTTTTTTGCATGGGCAGGCACTGGGAATCGAACCCGGCTCTCCGGCATGGCAGGTGAGAATTCTGCCGCTGAGCCACTGTAGCACCACCCTAATATAAACTTTTGACTCCACAAGACTGGTCTGGGAAACCTGGCTATATACTTACCTACCTAAGAGTGAAAAATAAAATTAATAATTCCAGTATATTTTTGGAGGCTACCGTGGAAGATGACTGAAAAGTCAATTCCACAGGTTTAACATATCCATCCGATACAGGCTTTAGGTCTACCCAAAATCTACTTCTTGCACATAACACACGTAGTGAAAGTTTAAAAAAAAACATAATATAAAAAGTATGAAAATGATATACCTCAACCTTGGAGTAATGGTTAGATTAAGGATAAGAAAATTACGAGACTTGACACATTCACTATACCATTACATATAAATTCTCTTTCAAAAGGAGAAAGAAGAGAGATTCTAGGAAGATGGACGTAGTGGTAACATAGCTTTTGGTTTCCAAATTCCACCATAAAAAGCCAGAATAAGTGAGTACAAAATTAAAAATTCACAAACAATATTTACAATAGTCAGGTGACAAACTAGCCCATACACCTCCACATTAAAGACAACAGGGACAAACCACGATCATCCAAAAGACCCACATGTTATCAGCATAGGTCAGGGAGAAAGAAGAGAGAAACAAGATAAATCTGAAAATAGTGAACAGGTATTTGTTGGGAAATATTGCTGGCCAATTTGAGAACTGCATCTGAAATTCCCAGGGATTTTACACATCACATCCTCCTAATGAATGAATATGCTTTCTTATCCCAGAACATGAAAAAAAAGTTGCCCTCCTAATTCGGTATATTTGAAAATTAGCTACTTCAACACTAATTTGTTCAGTTCTTTAAAATAAAAAAAATCAACATGTAAATATAAAACAATTCAAATTGACCCGAAAGTAAAGGTGGGTGAAGACAGAAGACAGAAAAGTAGCTTGAAATCTTTCGTTTAACCAATGGAATCGAATTGAGAGCGCAGAAATCAACAATCACGTTTATTGCCAACTGATTTTTAACAAGGGGCCAAGACCATTCAACTGAAATACTCGATTCCACAAACATAGCTGGGGAAACTGAATCACCATTTGGGAAAAAATAAAAATCAGTACCTGTCACATTATATAAAATTCAACTCGAAATGGATTAAGGACCTAAATATAAGAGCCAAGCTATCAAACTCCAATAGGGAAACATAGAGGAGCATTTTCAGGAATTTGTGTTAGGCAATGGTTTCTTAGACTTTACAACCAAAGCACAAACAAAAGGAAAAAAACAGATAAATGAAACCTCATCAAAATTTAAAACTTTTTGCGCTTCAAAGGACTTCTTACAAAAGTAAAATGGCAACCTATACAATGGGAGAAAATACGTGGAAACCACATACCAGATAAAGGTTTAATATCTAGAATATATAAAGAAATCCGTTGACTTAACAACAAAAAGACAAACAACCTAATTTAAAAATGGGCAAAAGACTTATACTCTTTCCAAAGAAATATGCAAATGGCCACAAAGCCTATGTAAAGATGGTCAACATCACTAACCATCAGGAAGATGCAAATCAAAACCACAATAAGGGGCTGCCCAGGTAGTTCAGTGGTAGAATTCTCACCTGCCATGCAGGAGACCAGGGTTCAATTCCTGGCCCATCCACTCCGCAGCCCCTGTCCAAAAATAATTCGACAAATGGTGCTACAATAATGGGATAGCCACATGGAAAAAGAATGAAATGTGATCCCCCCACCATGCAGCATACAAACACACACACACAATGAGATACCATTCCATACCTATTAGAATAGGTGCTATTAGAAAAATGAAAAGTAAAGAGTATTAAAGAGGAGTGGAGAAATAGGAGAACTCATTCATTGCTGGTGGCAATGTAAAGTGGTGTAGCCACTGTGGAAGACAGTTTGTCTATTCCTCAGAAAGCTAAATATAAAATTACCATATGACCCAGCAATCCCATTAGTTGGTATTTACCCCAAAGAACTAATAGCTGGAACTCAAACATATTTTCACCCTGATATTCATAGTGGTATTATTCACAATTGCTAAAATATGGAAACAACCCAAGTGTTAATCCACAGATGAGTGGATAAATAAAATGTGGTATATGCATACAGTGGAATATTATTCAGCCATAAAAGGGAATGAAGTACTGATGCATGCAACAACAAGGAGGAATCTTGAGAACATTATGTTGAGCAAAATAAGCCAGATACAAAAAGGCAAATATTGTATGTTCACAGTGACATGAAATAATTAGAAAGGCAAGCTCATAGTGTCAGAGTCTAGAATCTAGGTTACCAGGCGAGATGGCGAGGACAGGGAATCGGAAGTTAAAGTTTCAGATGTACAGGGTTCCTATGTGAAATGATGTGAATGTTTTGGTAATGGATGGTGGTGTTGGTAATGGATGGTGGTGATGGTGCACAACATTGCCAATGTAATTAATAGCATGGAAATATATATCCAAATGTGATCAAAAGGGGAAATGTTAGATTGTATATATGGTAATGCAAAAAATTAAAAACCCACACAAACAGTGAACCCAAAGTTAAATTTACTATTATAGTTAATAGTACAATTATAAAAATGTGCTATCATCAATTGTAACAAATGATCCACCCCAAAGCAAAGTGTAATAATAGGGTAATATATGGGAATCCTGTATTTTATGCATAATTGTTCTGTAAACTCACAACTTCTCTAATAAAGAAAAAATCTTTCCTCTAAGAAATACAGAATTTATTTATATATTTCTTATTATGGATGACTCTTTTAATTGCTTTTCAATTAAATGTTGTTATAAGTCATAATAATTTATTGGAAAATTGCTAGACTGATAATTTGAGAAAAGAAACTGAAGTGGGCATTTGGAAGGGTTTTCCAAAAGCTTAACCTCAAATAATTTATCTCTGGGATTTACAGTGGGTTGTAATGTGAAGACATTCGTCTTTATTAAGTGTAATTTCAGCAAAAAAATCTGGCATGTATCTAATATCCTGATTCAGTT
Source organism: Tamandua tetradactyla (assembly GCF_023851605.1). Taxonomy (NCBI): domain Eukaryota; kingdom Metazoa; phylum Chordata; class Mammalia; order Pilosa; family Myrmecophagidae; genus Tamandua; species Tamandua tetradactyla. Next base: position 6,596,368 of record NC_135347.1, on the reverse strand, counting down.
AAAATTAATATCCTACATATAGCTAACATTTTAGAGCAGTATCATCTGAAGCTATTTCACTCATTCATTCATTATTACAAATCTAATATAAGCTGGCACTAGGCTAGGTGCTGGAGTTAAAAAAGGAAACAAGAAAGACATAGTTCCATTGCCTCCATTGCATTGGGGGAGAGAAAATAAATGAATTAATAAAATTATTCACAATAAGATCAAAATATGCAAGAGAAAATTTCTAAAATAAGAATATGTATGGGAAACATTTAATAAACTACCCATTTTAGGGACAAACGAGAGCTTGTATATAAGCTCTCTGGTTATGTATAAGCTACCTGTAATCCTTACGATTTTTTTTTTAATGCAGCAAAGACAGTTATGTTTATCCTACAAAACCATTTTCATACTTTATCTCTATGAATTACACATAACTGTATCAGAATATTGTAGTGTGGTGTTTTATACACATCATTATTTTTAAAACACTGAAAGCATATATATGTATACATGTATATATATATTTTTTTTCATGGGCAGGCACCGGGAAATGAAGAAAGCATTTTTTTTGGTACCAAAGTAGATGGGATCATTATGCCATTTGAAATAAACCTTTGTTGGTTGTCTTCTCACGATCCATTTCCCATTTCTTCTATCAATAGAACCTCTATTACACCAAAGAATATGCCTCTTCCACGTGCTACTTCAGGAGTACTGACTCAAAACTCTTCCCCCATGGAAAGCCCTGTTTAGTTCAAGCCAGTCATATCCTTCCATTTTCCTGCCTCTGTGATTGACTAAAGAATAGGGATATAACTCATGCAGAATCAATTGTATTTGAAAGACATTTCCTGGAATTTCTGGGCATTAAAAATTGTCCCCCTTCTTTATCAGATGTAGCAGAGTGGAAATCTCCTTTCTGCTGGTTCTACATTTTTTAATTGTCTAGCCTCCATCAGGGCACTTCTGTAGCCTTCTTTGGGGTCACAAGGAGAGATCAATCTGAGAATGGTGTCAACACCAAAGAAACAGAGCATAGATACATATTCTGGTCATATCGCTGAATCTGTGATCAAGCTATTCATTTGATTTCCTTAAACTAAATTGGATCAAACTTTCTAAAGAATCCTAACTGATACTACAGAGACTAGTATTTCATAGTAAAACAAAGTGTGAAGTATTCCATATTTATTCATGATTTTCGTACCAAGATTTTCTGAATCTTTGATCCAAAAGAAATGGCATCAAGGTAGCTAGCTCCTACCTTAAATAACAAGCTCTTCCCTCCACCTCTGTCTCACTCCTCTCAGTCCTTAAAACAGTTCCAGATGGGGTCTCCCGTAAGAATATATAAGCATACCATTTAAGTGCAAACCTATTTCTCATAGCAATCCTCAAAATTAAGTCTATAATTGATCTATTATTAAATGCCTTGATGATTTTGGTAAAAGACAGCCCCTCAAAATTAATAGCAAATGCTCCATTACTTATTGTACCTCAGAGCCTTTCCATCCTCAATTGAAGCTTGAGCAATAAGAGAGAAAAAGCATAGCTCTAGGGGTCAGTACATGGAACTTGAGAATAAAAGTGCAGATAATGTTGCTAAATGAGAAACACTTTAAGAGTTGTATTATTTATATAGCTTAAACTTGTAATGGAAAGATTTTGGATCACAAAGCAGGGTCATTTATTTTTAAAATTTTAAGTAAG